>NW_002987028.1:25367-25778 GCF_000006295.1 Pediculus humanus corporis
TCCACTCTCTCTCTCTCTCTCTCTCTCTCTCTCTTTATCATCTCAAGTTCGTATTACATTTTTTTTTTTTTTTTTTTACGCAATTAAAAACAAAACAAAAACATTTTTGTTAATTGTTGTTGTTGCTGTTGTTAAAAGCATAAAAATTAATTTTTTTTTTTCATTTACAAAAAAAAAAAAAAAAGAATCGACTGGAAAAAGTTTTAAAAGTAAAAGAAAAGAAAATTCATTCGATAAAAAGAAAAAGGAAAAGAGAAAAGGAAATAAAAAATAAATGGAATGACAAAAAAGAAAATAAAAAAAAAAAGGTCGGACAAAGCGAAAAACAAAAAAAAAAAAGGGGATTTCGAAAAATTATTATTATTATTATGTAAGACGCGTAGTTTTGTAAAAACTTGTTGACAAACATTT
>NW_002987028.1:26099-31345 GCF_000006295.1 Pediculus humanus corporis
ATTTTGATATTATTATTATTATCATCATTATTTCTTAGGAATTTGTGATATTGCTTTCAGGGAGTGGTCTCCCCCTGCACCCCCTTCCCCCGTTCGCCGAAACGATCCTTTATTTTAGTTTTTATTTCACCTTGAATGAAATCTTTTTTTACCTTTTTTCGGACCCCGCGGGGATCCTTTTTTTTTTTTTTTACTCCTAATGTGACTTTCATTCACATTCATTTTACTCTCCTGCTGTCAATGATCTAAAAACATCCATTTCAGGTTTCCGCCATTTTTATAAGAAATTTCTTTTTTTTTTTTTTTTTTAATATTAAAATGTCTGTGCACTGTTTTTGAAATTGAAAATTTTTTAAACGTTTTTTCCTTCTTTGTTTTAACATTGCGTTCAAAAGAATAGTTTTCGGGGATTAATTTTAACGAATTTTAATTTATTTCACGGATTTATTAAAGGGGATCCCTCCCCCTTTTTGGGATCACAAAACACGAGTTTTGTTCGATGGTATCCGCCTGTCGGGCATTTTTTCATCAATTTCTGCCGCGAGTGAGTTACTATATTACCCATTTTTGTCCACTTTTTCGCATATTTACGCATCTATATCTCCACATTTTGACGTACTTGTCACGTGACCCCCCTTTTTTTCTTGTTTAAAAAAAATTACACGTCATCATTAAAATGAAAATTATTATTATTATTTTAAAAGTTTGTTTCTTTTTAAAAAGAAACTGTCAGGTAAAATAACTAACATAAAAGGTTTCGTTATAAACAAATTGATACGTCATCGTCATCGTCATCGTCATCGTCATCATCGTCATCATCATCATCATCATCATCATCATCATTTATAACATATTTTAATTTTCGTATTTTGAATTTGAAAATCCTGTTTGATATTAATGAGAAAAATGTCAAAAGATTAGTCGGATGTTTTCTATTTAAATGTGTGTATTGGGATCATGAAAATTACCCCGGAATCGAATGGAGGAGGGAGAAAAGGGGATGAGGGGAGCCCAAAGAGTTAAAGTTTAACTCTCACGAGAGAATAAACCGAATCAGAATGTCATTAATTTCTTATAATTATTATTATTATTATTATAACTATTTATTTATTTATTTAATAAATTATCGTTATGTAAATAACGAAAACGACAAAAAAATTATTTATATAAACTTATTATTTATTTTTTAATAATTAATGAATATTAATTTTAACGTAAAAAATTACATTAATTTTTTTGAAAATTTCCATTGGCAACACTGTTTTATTTTTCTTTTTTTTTTTTGTTAATTTGGCAACGATTTCGATATCGGGGAAAGAGAAGATAAAAAAAAAAAATTTTATTATTATAAATCGACGATACTTCGACATTTTTTTTTCCGATTATTATTATTATCATCATCGTGACAATCGCCATTTTCTTTTTTCCATTTTGTCGTATGTAAAGAATGTTATATTAAGTAATACGATATTTTATTAATCAAAAAAAAAAAAAAAGCGGAAAAATATATATTTTTTTTTTCCGCGTTAATCTAAATTTAATTGAAAATTTTTTTTTTTTTTTATGAAATTTAATATCAATTTTTTAATTATAATAATAATAATAATAATAATAATAATAATAATATAAAACCTTAAATCGAATCGATTGTAATAAAAAAAAAATTTTATTAATAATAATAATAATAATAATATTAATAATAATAATAATAATAAAAGTAATGATGATTACGACAGAGAACGGAACCGACGCCATCAATATCGGGTAATAAAAAAAAACCTACGTAATATATTACGTCCATCCGTCCGTCCGTCCGTCAGTTTTTCCTGGATAAAAATTTTATTATTATTATTATTATTATTTATAAACTGGAAAACGAAAAAAAAATTTTTTAACATTCCAGTTAATTAATTAATTAATTAATTAATTACGTAGGTAACGAATTGTTTATAATTTTTTTTTAAACAAAAATTTTTTTTTTTTAAAATTTTCCACATTTATAAAATCGAACGATGCTGTATACCGCAAAACGATTATTATTATTATTATTTTAAATTCGGAGTTTTTTTTTATTAAGAGATTTGCATATAAAAAAAAATTTGCATTTTTTTTTGGGGGGGAAAGGGGGGGAAATAATCCGAATTCGATTTCGTAAAATAGTGATTTTCTATATTTATTTATTTTAAATAATCTTTTTTTTTTTACGTCATCAAATGATTTTTTTTTCCTAATCATCTTATCATTATTTTTTTTTTTATCAATGTAGTAATAATAATAATAATAATAATAATAATAATAATAATAATAATAATAATAATAATGTCTGTCAGTCCGTGTAATACGTTTCGATGTTAAAAAAAAAAAAAAATTTCCGGTTTTTTTAATTGATTGATTGATCGATTTTTTAACCGTATGCGTTTTATATTGGATTTGTTTTGTTTTTTTTGTGTTCGCTGATTGTATGCCAGAATATTTTTTTTTTTTAATCGTTGATAGACGACGAGTAGCGGAATTCTATTGTTAATCGTTTATACAAACAAACAAACAAACAAACAAACATGTACGTCGTTTTTATCGTTTTTTTTTTTTTTTTTTATTAAGAGAGCTTAACAGGATTTTGTTAAAATTGTTATAATATAGTGAAAAAAAAAAAAAGAATTTGTTTATTGTTTTTTTTTTTTTAAACATTCAACCATCGTTCGATTGTTTTTAAATGCGTGCGTTTGTACGTGTGTACGTGCACGTGTGCGTGTTTAAATAAAAAAAATTGATTAATAAGTTAGTTAATTGATTGTAAGTTTATTTGATTTATTATTTTTTTTTTTTTTAAATTAATTTTTTATTTTATCATAAAACAACGGCAAAATTTTCCATTATTATTATTATTATTATTATTTGTTTATAATGATGACGTTTACGTGTCAATTATTTAAATATTTTACCCGAACAAACAGGAAATGAAAAATTTTAATAAAAAAAAAAATTAAATATCCGGATAAAATAAAATTTTCCGATTAGTTTAATGGATATTATTATTATTATTATTATTATTATTATTAACAATGCAGAAAAAAAAGAAAAAATTTTTGTTGTTGTTGTTGTTGTCGTTGTTATTGTTTGTTGTTGTTATAATTTGTTTAAGTGCTTTTCCTCTTCGTATTATCGACATTCAATTTCATTAAACGAATCAAATTTTTTTTATATTTATTTATTTTAAAAAAAAAAAATCTCAAACAGACAAAATACGCGAGTTTTTTTCGCTCTTTTGCTTCTAATACATTTTTTCTTCGAAATTATTATTATTATTATTCACTAATTTGCAAAAAAAAAAAAAAAAGAAGCAGACAAAGTTAAAATAATCTTTTTGTCCTCGGAGAAATTCCAAAAAAAAAAAAAGGGAAACTTTTTTTTCTTTTCTTTTTCCTTTTTCTTTTTTCCTTTTTTTTTTTGATTTAATAATTTTTTTTTCTTCTTTAAAAAAAAAAAAAAAAAAGGAAGAGGAAAACTGAAGAAAAGTCTGTTAAGAAAATTTTTTTTTTTGTGAACAGAAAAGAAAAAAATTTTTTTTTTATTTTTCTAATTCTCAAGGGAAATTTTTTTATTGTTTAAAACTTTTTAAATATATATATTTATATATTATATATATATATATATATATATATATATATATATATATTGTTGAATAACAAAAAAAAAAAAATTGGATAGAAAGAAAAAGAAAAAAAAGAAAAAAGAAAAGAAATGAAAACCTGAGTAAATTTTAAATTAGAAAAATGAACTAAATGAAAATATTCGTATAATTTTCCTTTTTTCTTTTTTTCATTCATAAAAATTTCATTTTATTTATTTTTTTTTTTTTATAAATTAACATTTCCAATATATATATACATAAACATACATACGTACATAAATTTTTTATCTCTTTTTTTTATTTACATAACTTATTTTACAAATAATAATAATAATAATAAAAATCTTAATCTAAATATTAAATTTAAATGGAAAAAATTTTTTTTTTTTCATTTCATTTCATTTTTTATTTTTATTTTTTTTTATATATCCTCAAAGGAATATGACCTTTTTATACGAGGAATTTAATTTTTCCTTTTTTTTCTTCCTTTTTTTCCTTTTTTTTTGTTAAATAATATAAATTCTATTATTAGCCTTTTTTACGTTTTAAAAAAAAAAATAAAATTTACATATTTGCTTTTGTGTAATAATTTTGTGCCTAATAATTTCCTCCCTTCCCTCTTCCTTCCCCTCCCCCCATCTCCCACTTTTCCCGATTTTTAATCCTGTAGGAGAAAAAAAAATGATTATGATAAAACGGATTTTTGTGCAACACGTATACGTTTCGGATAAATTTTTAAATACCTCCGATGTGTTTTCGTCTGATATCACGTGTCATGTAAACACGTTAGCAGAAGATAAAAATGACGTAACAAATATAATGTAAATTAATTTTCATTGGTTAAAAATTTTCCTTTTGAAAAATTTCTTTCGCTTTCTTACTTAACTTATCGAATCGACGTTTTTTTTAAAAAATTTTTTTAAAAATTAAAAAGCGTTACACGCCTACGTTTATTTTATGAAAGAATCCGTCAATATAAATTTTTGAAAAGAAAAATAATAAATATATAAATTTGATTACTTTTATTTACTTATTCACTTTTTTTTTCTTCTTCTTCTTCATCTTCTTACCCCCTCCCCCCAAAAAATATGGCAGATTTTCATTTGTTAGAGTAAATTTTAATTACCGCATTCATGTCGTACAAACGTAACGTTCAACGGAGCAAAATTTTCTTTCTACTTCCGCGAAAAGTAGATTAACCGTTTCCATTTTATACAAATTCCCTTATACCCGTCGAGGGAGTATGCATGGAAAATTTATTCGCGAAAACTTTTTTTTTTCCCCTTCCTCTCTCCCCTGCTCCCCCTCCATTCCTATTATATATATATATATATATATATATATATATATATATATATATATATATATTGTTATATTCGGTTCGTTCTTTATTTTTTGTAAGTAATGAACAAGCACTTAAAACTATCACAAAACTAATATTAATAAACAAGAACTTATTACAGCTAGACTAAAAATCAAAATGAACCCACGCCAAGCTGTGTAGCTTGCCTATATTACTTTGGTCTTTCGTCAGTCAACTGTTTCGAATGTTCGAGCAAACACTTGCAAATAAAATAAAAGAGGGAGTCTTTAGAAGCTTCGCTTCTAAAGAAGA
>NW_002987028.1:31365-38333 GCF_000006295.1 Pediculus humanus corporis
ATACTCGTTAGTGAACAATGTTTCATAAAGAGTAAAGATAAAAGAATAAAATTATGAGACATAAAATTCGAAACAAAATTGACATAAGTTCTAAAAAATATAAAAATTTTATATAGGAAACATAAATAATGATTAGAAAAAGAATAAATGGATTAATAATAAAATAAATGATGATTAGCTATATGGGAAAATAAAAGGATTAAATTATTATTATTTTGGATTTCTCTTTAGATCAACTACTCAGAACACGGTTTTGTGATAAGTAACTTCCTTGTTACGGATTTTTAATAAAACATTTTTGCCAGATTTTTTCTTGACCTCGTATGGATCTTTAAATTCAGGACTAAGTTTTTTATTTAGATTTCCTCTTGCTAATTTTTGACTGGTTTGAATCTTCTCTTTTTCATTAGACGATAGGTGAACTTTACTTAGTAAAAATAGCTTTACCTCAGGAATACTCTCTTCGTGAAAATCGGTTGACATAAGAATGGATGCTTTCTTCCTAGATTTCTTGGTACTGGAATTCCATTTCCGCTTTTTAGTATGCTTCCCAAAATTATGCTTGTGAATTTTTTTAGTAGCTCCTATATTTTTATTTGAAATTTTTGTTTCCTTTTGAATTTCAGCTTTAGGATGATTTTTAGGTTTTGAATTCTGTATGGATGATCTTTCTTCTTTTACTTTTAGACCTTTTTTCTTATTTTTATTTTTAGGAAGTAATGGTGCTTCTTTAGCCTTTTTCTTAGATAAATTTGTAGAGGGTGCTTCTTTAGCCTTTTTCTTAGATAAATTTGTAGAGGGTGCTTTTTTAGCCTTTCTCTTAGATAAATTTGTAGAGGGTGCTTCTTTAGCCTTTTTCTTAGATAAATTTGTAGAGGGTGCTTCTTTAGCCTTTCTCTTAGATAAATTTGTAGAGGGTGCTTCTTTAGCCTTTCTCTTAGATAAATTTGTAGAGGGTGCTTCTTTAGCCTTTCTCTTAGATAAATTTGTAGAGGGTGCTTCTTTAGCCTTTCTCTTAGATAAATTTGTAGAGGGTGCTTCTTTAGCCTTTTTCTTAGATAAATTTGTAGAGGGTGCTTTTTCCTCTTGAGCAGGAATTGATCCTGGTAAAGAATCTGTTTTCTCTTCAACTTCAAGTTTGGATTCTGGTAAAGGATCTGTTTTCTCTTCAACTTCAAGTTTGGATTCTGGTAAAGGATCTGTTTTCTCTTTAACTTCAAGTTTGGATTCTGGTAAAGGATCTGTTTTCTCTTCAACTTCAAGTTTGGATTCTGGTAAAGGATCTGTTTTCTCTTTAACTTCAAGTTTGGATTCTGGTAAAGGATCTGTTTTCTCTTTAACTTCAAGTTTGGATTCTGGTAAAGGATCTGTTTTCTCTTTAACTTCAAGTTTGGATTCTGGTAAAGGATCTGTTTTCTCTTTAACTTCAAGTTTGGATTCTGGTAAAGGATCTGTTTTCTCTTCAACTTCAAGTTTGGATTCTGTAACTTCTAAAATTTTAAGTTTTTCCTTCAATTTTATTGTGTTATTTTCACAGTGGATACATGTTGATTTTTGTCTGCGATTAATCAATTCTTTTATCAGTTGACTATGGGGTTTCTTGTCTTGGTAATATTCTATTAATTTCATTTTTACGTCATCCCAATTATCAAAATCGTACAAAGAAATTCGAATCTTGGCATTACCAGTGATTCTGGAGTAGATGAATCTGAAGAGTGGATACTTATTCTCTTCAGAGGACAATTCGATAGCATTATCACAATCAGAGATAAATGCATTAAGTTGGTTCCTTTCTCCGGAAAAGAAATTAGGAATTAGACTACACAAGAAATCAAGGGGTATTTGGGATGGGTTGAAAACAGGTTGATCAAGTTTAGGCATTGTTCACAAAATGAGTTACCTATTACTACTACTTACAATATAAAGAAATTCTGATAAAGAGTTAAAACCCACCAACATGAAACGAATTACTTAAGAATTCTCCGGTTTCTTGTCGTTCAGAATGATCCTTCATCGACTGCGCCAAAATTTTATTATGTTATATTCGGTTCGTTCTTTATTTTTTGTAAGTAATGAACAAGCACTTAAAACTATCACAAAACTAATATTAATAAACAAGAACTTATTACAGCTAGACTAAAAATCAAAATGAACCCACGCCAAGCTGTGTAGCTTGCCTATATTACTTTGGTCTTTCGTCAGTCAACTGTTTCGAATGTTCGAGCAAACACTTGCAAATAAAATAAAAGAAGGAGTCTTTAGAAGCTTCGCTTCTAAAGAAGAACAATTTGAGTTCGTCGCCAGTCTTTTGTTTATAAAAAGTTGAAAATGTGAATATTGAGTACGGGATCATAACAATATATATATCCTATTAGGAGTTTTCAACTGTCGGAAAATATTACGTTTTATAAATTTATCATGACGTGTCGCGTGTTAGTTTGAGAGAATGAATGAATGAATGAATGATTATATAATCGTGTGAAAATTTTTCGTTTCTAATGTTGCCACACTTGATTTTAAATTTATTATAATTAATGTGAAAACTTTCTTGCATTTATAAAATTAAAATTTTTAAGAATGAAAATGCATCTTTTAAATAAATAAAAAAATTTTTTTTTTTAATACTATTAAACAACCCGCGACAGGATATGAAACCGGAAGTATGTTATCGGATACAATACGACGCCCGAAAATTTTTGAAAATATTTAAATTCAATAACTTTGTTTAGCTTACGAAAATAGTTTTTTTTTTTGTTTTTTTTTTTTTACGGGAAATTTTTTTTTTTTAACTTTAATTTAATACAAATTTTAAAAAATATTCGAATTTTCCTTCGTTAAAATTTTAAATGAGATTAAAAAAAAAAATATTTTTGTTAAATAAACCATTTCCGGTTCATCTTAATTAATTATTTACGGATCTGTGTGTGTGGTTTAATGTGATTTTCTTACGGAACGACGACGAATTATTTAATAAATAATTTCATGTTATTATTGTTTTTAAACAAAAAAAAAAAAAAATGGCGACGAAATAAAAAAATTAAATTTTAAATTTGTCCAGTTGGCGTTCCTGTAAACAAATGAAATAATAATAATAATAAAATGAAAAAGTTAAAAAAAAATTTTTTAAAAAAGATTTAATGTATGTAAAATTTTAAATTTTCTTTTGCTCCCGTAATGAATTTTTATTGTTTTTCGTATGAATAATTTTCTTGTCGAATTAACAACAACACAAAAGTTATTTAAAACATAATAACAACAACAACAACAACAACAATAACAATAACGAAATTTAATTTTTCGTTAGTTTAAAAACAAATTTAAATTTACTATAATCAATTTATTATAATTATTATTATTTAAAGAAAGAAATGTAATAAAAAAAATTTTTTTAGTAAAATTTTTAAAAACATTTAATTTACAATTTGATGTCGTTTGTTTGTTTGTTTGTCGACGTCATATTTTTTGTTTGTTTATTTGTTTGTTTGCGTTTTTTGTTTTCATCGATAATCAAATTGATATTCTAACCTCGTCGTTTTCTTTTATCTTCCATTACTATTTTTTTTTTTTTATATATATATCGTGCTTGTGTTGTAAAAAACATTTTTAAAACGATTTTCAAATTTTTTTTGTTTTTGTTTTTTTTGCTGCCTTCTCTTCTTACCCCCCCCCTTCCACCCCCCGCGTAAAATTCGATTTTCAAAAAACGTACGAAATGCGTTTTTCAAAAAAAAAAAAAAATTCGAAAACGTTCACTTTCATAAAAAATAATAATAATAATAATAATAATAATAATGATAATAAATTTTAATGCTTTCCTTTTTTTTTTTTTTTTTTTGAAATTCAAAGATAGAATTCATTTTAAATTTACATTTTTTTTTATCTTTTCAACTTTTTACTATTCAATTATAAAAAAAGGGGAAATCGATCACTTATCAAAAACCTTTTCCGATGAATTTTTCCTTTTATTAAAAGGAAAAAACAAAAAAAAAATTTTTTTTCCTTTTTTTTCTCGTACTTAACGCGTTTTCCAAAAATTTTCTTATTCTTAACCAAAATTATTATTAATTGACTAAATGTAATTTTTTTTTTTGTTTTTTATTGCCACATCCTACGTACGATTTTCCCCCTCCCCCTTAACCTTATCATTATTATTATCATCATTATTATTATTCACAAAACGTTCGGTTATAAAATAAAAAAAATAAACGAATAAAAAAAAATTTCTTTTTTCTTTTTTTTTTTTAAAATTCCCTCGTTGACACAATGTGATGCGAATATTATTATTATTATTATTATTATTCTTTTTTTTAAAAAAACAAAAATTTTTCACGCATCGAATACGTTTGTCGTCGTCTGCTCGCGTAGGAATAAAAAAAAAAAAGGTCATTAGAGTAAAACGCGAAAAAAAAAAAAACATTTTTATTACATTTAAAAATAATTTTAAAAACGTTTTATTATTATTATTATTATTATTATTATTATTATTATTATTATAATTAAAGTAATATTGTAAGGTTCGATGTTGAAAATAAAAATAATAATATTACGATAACAAACAAACAAAGAAAAAAAAAAAAGAAAATTTTCACGCATTTTATATTAAGTCGAGATTTTCAGTCGACTGGAATTTCAACTGGAATGATTTTCTCCATTCACTCCAGCGTCATCACAAACGTTTCCATCCATATACACACACACGCGCATATATACATAATTAATTATATAAATTTATAAAATGGAAATTTATTTTACATTCATACGTTTTTATTTAAATCCTTTTTAATTAAAACGATCAATATATATTGTTATGATCCCGTACTCAATATTCACATTTTCAACTTTTTATAAACAAAAGACTGGCGACGAACTCAAATTGTTCTTCTTTAGAAGCGAAGCTTCTAAAGACTCCTTCTTTTATTTTATTTGCAAGTGTTTGCTCGAACATTCGAAACAGTTGACTGACGAAAGACCAAAGTAATATAGGCAAGCTACACAGCTTGGCGTTGGTTCATTTGATTTTTAGTCTAGCTGTAATAAGTTCTTGTTTATTAATATTAGTTTTGTGATAGTTTTAAGTGCTTGTTCATTACTTACAAAAATAAAGAACGAACCGAATATAACATATTAAAATTTGGCGCAGTCGATGAAGGATCATTCTGAACGACAAGAAACCGGAGAATTCTTAAGTAATTCGTTTCATGTTGGTGGGTTTTAACTCTTTATCAGAATTTCTTTATATTGTAAGTAGTAGTAATAGGTAACTCATTTTGTGAACAATGCCTAAACTTGATCAACCTGTTTTCAACCCATCCCAAATACCCCTTGATTTCTTGTGTAGTCTAGTTCCTAATTTCTTTTCCGGAGAAAGGAACCAACTTAATGCATTTATCTCTGATTGTGATAGTGCTATCGAATTGTCCTCTGAAGAGAATAAGTATCCACTCTTCAGATTCATCTACTCCAGAATCACTGGTAATGCCAAGATTCGAATTTCTTTGTACGATTTTGATAATTGGGATGACGTAAAAACGAAATTAATAGAATTATACCAAGACAAGAAACCCCATAGTCAACTGATAAAAGAATTGATTAATCGCAGACAAAAATCAACATGTATCCACTATGAAGATAACACAATAAAATTGAAGGAAAAACTTAAAATTTTAGAAATTACAGAATCCAAACTTGAAGTTAAAGAGAAAACAGATCCTTTACCAGAATCCAAACTTGAAGTTGAAGAGAAAACAGATCCTTTACCAGAATCCAAACTTGAAGTTGAAGAGAAAACAGATCCTTTACCAGAATCCAAACTTGAAGTTGAAGAGAAAACAGATCCTTTACCAGAATCCAAACTTGAAGTTGAAGAGAAAACAGATCCTTTACCAGAATCCAAACTTGAAGTTGAAGAGAAAACAGATTCTTTACCAGGATCAATTCCTGATCAAGAGGAAAAAGCACCCTCTACAAATTTATCTAAGAAAAAGGCTAAAGAAGCACCCTCTACAAATTTATCTAAGAAAAAGGCTAAAGAAGCACCCTCTACAAATTTATCTAAGAGAAAGGCTAAAGAAGCACCCTCTACAAATTTATCTAAGAGAAAGGCTAAAGAAGCACCCTCTACAAATTTATCTAAGAGAAAGGCTAAAGAAGCACCCTCTACAAATTTATCTAAGAGAAAGGCTAAAGAAGCACCCTCTACAAATTTATCTAAGAAAAAGGCTAAAGAAGCACCCTCTACAAATTTATCTAAGAAAAAGGCTAAAGAAGCACCATTACTTCCTAAAAATAAAAATAAGAAAAAAGGTCTAAAAGTAAAAGAAGAAAGATCATCCATACAGAATTCAAAACCTAAAAATCATCCTAAAGCTGAAATTCAAAAGGAAACAAAAATTTCAAATAAAAATATAGGAGCTACTAAAAAAATTCACAAGCATAATTTTGGGAAGCATACTAAAAAGCGGAAATGGAATTCCAGTACCAAGAAATCTAGGAAGAAAGCATCCATTCTTATGTCAACCGATTTTCACGAAAAGGCTATTCCTGAGGTAAAGCTATTTTTACTAAGTAAAGTTCATCTATCGTCTAATGAAAAAGAGAAGATTCAAACCAGTCAAAAATTAGCAAGAACAAATCCAATTAAAAATAAAATAAGAGTCAATGAAAAACTTAGTCCTAAATTTAAGGGTCCATACGAGGTCAAGAAAAAATCTGGCAAAAATGTTTTATTAAAAATCCGTAACAAGGAAGTTACTTATCACAAAACCGTGTTCTGAGTAGTTGATCTAAAGAGAGAGAAATCCAAAATAATAATAATTTAATCCTTTAATTTTTCCTCATACAGCTAATCATCATTTATTTTATTATTAATCCATTTATTCTTTTTCTAATCATTATTTATGTTTCCTATATAAAATTCTTGTATTTTTAGAACTTATGTCATTTTGTTTCGATTTCATGTCTCTTGATTT
>NW_002987028.1:38353-40008 GCF_000006295.1 Pediculus humanus corporis
CGTCTTAGGGGGGAGGTGTTATGATCCCGTACTCAATATTCACATTTTCAACTTTTTATAAACAAAAGACTGGCGACGAACTCAAATTGTTCTTCTTTAGAAGCGAAGCTTCTAAAGACTCCTTCTTTTATTTTATTTGCAAGTGTTTGCTCGAACATTCGAAACAGTTGACTGACGAAAGACCAAAGTAATATAGGCAAGCTACACAGCTTGGCGTTGGTTCATTTGATTTTTAGTCTAGCTGTAATAAGTTCTTGTTTATTAATATTAGTTTTGTGATAGTTTTAAGTGCTTGTTCATTACTTACAAAAATAAAGAACGAACCGAATATAACAATATATATATATATATATATATATATATATATATATATATATATATATATATATATATATATTACGTAAAGTTTCGAATTTTTATTAATGTAAAAAAAAATTATTATTATTATTATTATCGCAAAGAAAAAAAGGTTTAAAAATAATACGAAAAGGGGTGAAGGGTTAAGGGTAAACCGGTAGAAAAATAATAAATAATAAATAAAATGGAGAACAATTATTTATTTATTTATTTATAGAAAAAAAAAACTGTTTGTATGTAAATTTATGAGATAGGATAGGATCAAACAAAAGTTAAAAGGTTTACGGTCAAAGGTTAAAATGCCGCGTAGTGAGTTAAAAAAAGTAGAAAAAAAAAAAAAATTTCACGTAAATTATTAAAAACTTATTAAAATGATGATGATGATGATGATGAGAACGTTTACGTTTACGTTGATGATGATGATAACGTTTATGTTGATGTTGATGATGATGATAACGTTTATGTTGATATTGATGATGATGATGATGATGATAACGTTTATGTTGATATTGATGATGATGATGATGATGATGAAAGGTGAACGGTTGAAATGACAATTTTAAAAATTAAATATGAAAAATTTAATTGTTTTAAACGGAGCGACGTACGTAACATTAAATTTAACGGTTTTTTCAAAATATTAAATATTAATTTTATAACGTTATTTATTCAAAGATTTTAAAAAAGGAAAATTTTTTTTTTGTGAAAAAAGGTTTGAATTTAATTTTATTTGATTTAAATCAACGGGAAAAAAGATTTTTTTTTTAAAAAAAAAAAATTATCTATATGTTTTCATTTGGTATTTAAACGTCGTGGCAATAGGAAAAAAAAAGGTTTATTTATTTATTTATTTTTTTTTTTTGCCCCAGGAGAAATACGTTTTGCACTAACCTTCCCATCCGGTAGTAAGAGAGAGAAAGAGGGAGGGGGGAACTCAACCGAAACCGCTATCCAACTAAAATTCCTGGACGTGTTTCACCGAACTCTTTTTCCTGGAGGGAGGAACACTCGCGAGAGTTTAAACCTGGATTTCAACCTCAGCCCTCTATTTAGTCAGAACTGTCAGGTTCACAAGTGGAAATTCTACCTGAAGAAGATTCCGGTACTCTTCGTTTTACCTTTCGAGAGACAGTTTCGAGCTCTTATTATCGTTCCTGTCTTTTCCCGTAGAGTTTTCGGGGAGAAAGAGGGAGAGAGATGTCCGGGATCACGAATCCCGTTGATCGTTCATCTGTCTTTCATTCACGTCACAACTCCGCATTTTCCCTAAAAACGCAAGGGTTTGAACTCACGACTCT
>NW_002987028.1:40760-51330 GCF_000006295.1 Pediculus humanus corporis
ACCCCTAGCGGACACCTAGTCAACGTGAGAAATTCAATCCCATTACCCCCTCCCCCTTAAAACATTCTCTATACCTAGCCTCCGGGTAGTTGGATTACAAGACTACACCACCACTCCCCTACGGGTTTATCCATTCGATAAAATTTTTTTTTTTATTCTTTCCTTATTTTCATTCGATTCGCATTCGGAATTTGAAAATAAAAAAGTAAACAAATAAAAATTTGTTTTTTTTTTTTTGTTTTATTTGCAACAAATTATTTATTCACGTTGTAATAATAATAATAATAATGATGATGATGATGATATGCTATACAAAGTAAGAATTCAAAAATAAAATAATAATAAAAAATTTAATTTATCGTTTGCAGCACGCCATAAATAAAAGAATTTAAATTTAAATTAAATTTTAATTGCATACAAAAAGCAAAAACGAGGGGAGGGGGGTTGAAAGGAGGGGGAAACAACAAAAAATTGCAGTGAGAATCAAATTTTTCGATATTGAAAAATTGCAATCTTACGCGAAAAAAATTCTTTTTTTCCTACAGAATTCTCCATCTCCAGTATTTTCTCTCCAGAATTTTTTTTTTTTTTTTATATTTACAAGATTTGGATATTTTTCAAGTCTCTTTTTTTCATTTATTGTATATTCAACATTTTTTTTTTTAAATTTCCCATGAAAAAAATATAAAGAAAAATTATGTTTCACAATTACAATTTTTTTTTCTTTCCCCCCGTTAAATTTTCCAAGCAATCGAATATAATTTTCTTTTTTTTACTTCCCCCCTTCTCCCGCTACTCATATGTTATTCGTTCTATTATACAAAAAAACCTATTTTAAAATATTGGTGAATTTATAAGAGAGATAGATAGAAAAAACAATTTTAATCTAAAAACTTTTTTTACATTTTTTTTTTTTTTTTTAATAAGTTCGTTCATTTTTTTTCATTCATTCATTCATTCATTTATTTATTTATTTTTAACCGTCCATCCACTTGTTCATTATAACCCGTCAGAGTTAAAAAAATTTATTCGAAAAATTAAAAAAAAAAAAAAAAAAAATTGTTGTCATTCATAAGAACATTACGTAGTAGGATTAACTTTTAAATAAGAAAAATGAAAAACGAGATACGTTTTAAAAAAAAAAAAAAGAATAAAAGAAAAAGAGTCGGAGGAGGGGGAGGGGTAAAGTTAAAAGTGAAAAGTGGAAAGGGACACGAGGGTTAAAAACAAAAGTAGGGGAAAAAGTGAAAGGAAGGAGAAAAAAAAAGGGGAGGAGACAAAGGCAATTAATTGGAGAAGAGGAATAGGGGAATTGAAAAGGGGAGGAGCTAGAGGTGAATATACGAGTACCAAAACAGGTGGGGAAAGATGAGCGGGACGATAGAGGTGAAATAGAAGGGGATAATAGATAAGAGTGAGGGAAGGAGGGGAGGGAATGCAAACGAAAACTCTCGCTGACAATGACGTTTAAAAGAGTATTCGGCGGTTTAAATGAAATAAAAATTAAAAAAAAAAAGAGAGAAAGAGAAAGACAGAGAGAGAGAGAGAGAGAGAGAGAGAGAGAGAGAGAGAGAGAGAGAGAGAAAGGAAACGAATTCCGTTGTATTCGTAACAAAGAAGAAATTCATTTAAAAAAAAAAAAAAAAAATTTTTTTTACACATTAAAATATTTTAAAACTTTTCGAAAAAAAAACTTTTTTATTATCGTTTATTATTATTATTATTATTATTATTATTGTAACTGTTTTTCTTTCTTTTTTTTTTAATTTTTCTCCAGGTATTAAAATAAGAAAAATTACTATTATTATTATTATTTAAATTCGCGAGGAAACCTACGACGAAAATAATAATAATAATGAAAACCACAATTTTTTACTTTTTAAATTATTTTAATTTTTAAACTTAAATTTATTATTATTATCATTTTATTTAATTTAAAATTTGACTTGTTGTTAAATTTAAACTGGAATTTTCCAGGATTTTTATTATTTTTCCAAAAAAAAACTAACCAAATTTTCCTCAGGATTTTTTTTACTTTAATTAAGATTAATGTTTTCTATTTCGTTACGTGATGCATGTTTTTCTTCTTATTATTATTCTTTAAATCGTTTTTTTAAATAAAACGTGTCAGAAGTTAAATAAAATAAAAGACGGAAACGAATTTTATCATCATTATCATTATCATTACTATTTTAGTTCCTCGTTAAAATTAATAAAAAAACGAAAAAAAAAAGAAAAAATTTTATTTATTTTTTATTCACTTAGAAAAATTTTTAATATTTTATTCTTCTTCCACGTCAATTTATTATTTATTATTTTTAGTTCGTAAAAAAAAAAAAATCAAATCACAAGCGACGAATAACTTTTTTGTTTGTTTTCTTTTTTTATTTTTTTCTTTTGCTTTTTCGTTAACTTTTTTTTTATCAGTAATCATTCAAGTGAATTCCATTTTTTTTTGCTGGAATTCTTCGAAATTTAAAATTTACCCAAAAATTTGTCGGAAATTTTTTCTTATTCCAAAAAAAAAAAAAAAAATTATAAGTAAATACATATTTTTCTTTGAAAATAATAATAATAATAATAATAATAATATTTACGTACTCGTCGTATTTACAATTTTTATTACGAAAATAAAATAAAATATAAAAAAATCTGAAATTCTAAAATGACGCCATTCGAATAATAATAAAAACAAAATCAAATTTGAGCGTTAAACCTTTTCACTTTTATCACGTGACCAACATCAATAATAATAATAATAATAATAATAATAATAATAATAATAATAATGATAATAATAATAAAAATAAAATAATAATAATAAAATTATTACGAGAGTGAAATAACTTTTAACAAGACAAACGTGAGAAAAACAAACGTAATTTAATCGGGGGGAAAAAAACCGGAAACGGTTCGATCATTTTCATTCACGCACGTACACACGAACCCACTCACGCACAGCCTCCCCAAAATAATTTTTCAAATGTTTTTTCCTTTTAAAATCAAAATCGAAAAGGAAAAAAAGAATTTTTTTTTTTTTTTTTTTTACGATTTATTAATAACGTAAAAGGTTTCTTTTTCCTTTTAATCCCTTTTTCTTTCCCACCCCTCCCCCTATTTTTTTTCCTTTTTTTTTATATATTTTTAATTAAGTCATTTTCAAGAAAAAAAAAAATTAACTTTTTACCTGTCATACCGCAAATATTTATTAAAATTCCTATTAAGTACCCTTTTTTCTTATAAAAAAAATTGAATTCTCTAAAAAAAAAGGTCTACAAAAGATTTGAAAAAGGTTTAAAAAAGGTTTTTTTTAAGGAATTTTTTTTAAAATATATTTATTTCCTCGAAATAAATATTATTATTATTACTTTTCGTATAAAAAAAAAAAATTATATATAAGTATACTCGCTCGTGACCTTTAAAGTTTAAATTTTTTTTTTTTTTGTCATCGTCATCGTCATCATCATCATTATCATCATCATCCACAATCTTTTGTAATTTTATACTCTTTTTTTTTTGTTTTTATTTATATTTTCTTTTATTCACTATAGAAAAAAGAAAGAATAAAAACTCTTCACTCGAAATAATAATAATAATAATAATAATTTTTTCCCTTTTTAAATTTATATATTTAAATATATATATAAAAAAAGTTTATATATAATAAATATAAGAGTGTATATGTATATATATATATATTTATTTATATAAATAAATTATAATAAAAGCTTTTTTTTTTGTTCTCCAGTAAAAAAAAAAGAAAAGAAAAAAAATGGAAGGAAAAAATATCCTTTTTTTTTAATTTCTCATTTTTTTTTTTTAACGGTAGAAAAAACATTAATGACGAAATTAAAAATGACATCGCGATTATTAAATATATTTATTATTATTATTATTATTATTATTATTATTATTTTAACTTTTGAACATGACAAGATTTTGTACACTTGACGGAGTTTCTTTAAGAATTTGTTCCAAATCTCTACTCTATCCCCAAGGAATAAATGCCTATAGGATTAGTGATGCTACATCTTCGAATAAGTTTTCGTCTTTTATTATCTAAACAGCATCATAACAATTTTTGATAGTCTCATCGAGACCATCTTATTCGATGGAAACGAGTCATCTCCTTTCGTACTGGGCTCCAGTGACTGATATCTAAGGAGTAACAACCAGGAACAGGAGGAATGAGATGACTCAGGTCGATAATAGAACAAGATTTGTTATGATTCTTTCTTTCTCTTGCTCTATTACAATTATAACTTATTTCAAAGAACTATTTTAATATATAATATTTATTATTTCCTCATTTTCTCTCATGGATTCCGGCATTAATGTAAACAAATTACAACTTTGTACCGATAAACGTATGTAATCTGAAGGCAGTTGAATTTTTCTAACCTTAGGTGAAACTAAAAAAAAATTTTACACTAAACATATGGCAAAATATGTTGTAATGAAACAAGGTAACTTAAGAAAAGGGTTAAGTAATGTACAATCAATAGATCCACACTAACAAACTAGAGTACAGAGATTTTATATTCACCTGATACTACTAATAGTACAATACACTCAACTACTAATCATCAGCTCAAGAGGTGTAAAATTATTAAATGGAGTCCATTGTGCCTTTTCATAATTCCTTACACTAAAATCAACTAACATAAGGGCTACCCAATTCCTTCTGACCTTGATTCAGATTTATAGGGCGTATTACAGTATCTCCATCATAAACTATGTTATGAGACAAACTAACTCAAGAAAAGGTCAAAACAACAACCAACAATCAGTAAATTAACCCTTAAATATTAAAGAGTATTGAAATTTGGAGACCGAGTTAATATTATTAATAAATAAATATTTTTATTAAATTACTTAAACTCTTGTTTTGTACGGCGGCGAAATGAAAAGACATTTAGTTTTAGTTTGGATTATAATTATCCCCAAAAAATGTAATAAAATCTTTAAAATGTTTTTCGGGTATTTCCCTCTATTTATTTTTTATAGCCTAAAGTTTTTGCAAGTGACATTCGAGTTTTAAAATGAAGTTTTTATCCGTTTTACTCAAACGTATTGAAGTATCTTTTAAGATATTTTATATCCCACGCTTCCTTTGTCAGATTAAACCGTTCACTATTCTTTATATTTAAACTTAAAATAATTTAGTTATTACTTAACAAATATAAAAAACTAATTATATCACAATAAACTACACTAAATAACAAAACTTTTGATACATAACTTATAACTAAAGTCTTAAATAAAACTATTGAAATTATTAAATCAAGTCGTTGCACACCCACGCCCTTTCTTCCCTTACTATTATTATTATTATTATTTTCAATAACTGCAAGTTATCACGTGGTTGTTGAAGTTTTGTCCAGCATTTATTTTAGGTCTCTATTCCGAGTTCTTAAATGAATAAATGAAAGAATATCGGTGGTGGTTAAAGGAAAATGTGGGCACACAACGAGGTTTCCTAAAATTAAGACTTCCAAATATTACGGCATGCCTGACTTCCGGTTTTTTCATGATGATGGGAATCGTTTCCGTTTTTATTCCCTACATCCTGTTTATTTTTATTTTCATATTCCCGTATTCCTTGTGGTGTTTTTTTCTATGGGTAGGGTGCCTTAATTAAGCTTAAGGATGATACCCGGTTTAGGCACAGTCCTATCAGTGTGAATTTTCCGTAATCCGGGGTTCGGAATATGTTTGTACCATTCCTTGACTAGTCCATCCATTCCACATTCTCGACAAATATTCCAGCGAATTTTATTACGCCTTTCCACATAATAATTTTTCGTCAATATCAAACATCCAGGAATTAAATTATCAACGGTTTTTGATTATTATTAGAAAAAAAAAAAAAAAGAAAAAAGTTTTGGCGCGAACGTGTAAAATTCAAAGTTTTCCATGGAGGGAAAGGGAAATAGCAATTAATTTTTATTGTTATAAAAAAAAAAAAAAGTTTTAGTTAAAAAAAATATTTCGATAGTGACAGCAAAAAAAAAAAAAGTTAAATAATATTTTTCCGCCCCGCCCTCCCCCGTCCCCCATCCTCCGATGTCATTAAATCGAACCTTTTTCATTTATTTTATGACATTTATATATGTTTGAAAAATCTTTTTTTGTTTCCACTCCTCCCACCCCGATCAAACCTTTTTTTGTTTCCCTCTCTCCAAACGAACCTTTTTTGTTTCCCCTCCCTCCTCCCCGATCGAACCTTTTTTCATAACAAAAGAAAAATTCAAATTCGTCATACTCGATTTCCCTTTTTTTTTTTTTTTTTTTAATTTTTTATTTAAATGTTACCCACAGGAAAATTTTATTTTAAATTACTTTCTTCACACTTTTCCATGCAAAAAAAAAAAACCCGCATTTTTCATTCGGTATAAATAATATTGATTCTATTTAATTTAAAATCCAAGGTCATAGGTCAACTAAAAATAAAAAATTAAAAAAAAAAAATTAATATTTATATTTAAATTTAAAAAAATGTTTGACGTTGATAAATGTTTCCTAATTTCTTTTCCCCTTTTTTTGTTATAATTAATTAATTAATTAATTATTTTTTTCAAAAAATTTGTTTAATCGATGAATACTAATAATAATAATAATAATAACTTCCGCCCGTATTTATTTATTTATTGATTTTTTGGGAATTAGTTTGTGATTTATAAACGGTCAAACGAATGTTAAAAAAAAAAAAACGAAAAAATGAAAGAAATCATGCATGAGCACAATTATTAATTATTATTATTATTATTATTATTATCATTATTATCATTACTTTTTCTGTTGACGGATTTTGAATTTTAAAAAATGTTAAAACATCCGTTTTAAATTTTTAATAGTTTTTTTATGTAATGTAATGAAATTCTCAAAAGTTTGCGGCAACGTTGTTGTTGTTGTTTTTGTTGTTTTATGACTTTTTATCAAGACTGATAAGTTTCTGTCGGTGTTTTTGTTTGTTTGTTGTTGTTTTGCTGTCGTCATCATCGATCGTTTCATATTTCTTTGCCATTTTGCGGTTTCATATGTTTTTTCTTTCCAAAACACCGACACGACACGTTTTCCATTTGTTTGTTCTCCTTTTTTTTTTTTTTTCATCGACGATATTATTATTATCCGACATGTTTTTGAATGTCTGACGTAACGCAAAATAATCAAAAAAAATTTTTTTTTTAAAAACAAAATGGCGCGCGTAAATTTTTTAAAGAGAAAGAGAGAGAAAAAATGAAAAAGTTTTTTTAATGTTAAAAACTGACGGTTGTTTATAATTAATTAAATTTTTTGTTTTTATTTCAAAATTAACGCGTCGTCGTCTGCTAAAAGGTTGAAAAAAAAAAAATACACAGAAAACCGGTTTACGATCCTTAATGTAATTAAAACATTAAAAAAAGAAAAAAAAGGTCCAAAAAAATTTTTCTTTCATAAATTTAAATTAGCCTTTAGTTAGTTGAAAAAAAAATTTTTTTAGTTTCCGTCATAAAAAAATTTTTTTTTCAAACTTTTAAAAATACAGAATAAAAAAAAAAATTGACGCGTAAATTTAAAAAAAAGAAAAAATAATAATAATAAAATTAATTTAATTTTCCTTTTTTCTTTTTTGTTTTCAGATATCAAAAAAAAAAAAAAAAAATGTTTTATTTAACGACTTCGTATCATCAATAATAATAATAATAAGAAATTTCAAAGAAAAAAAACAAAATGGCGGAAACAAATTTAACGGATCTTATGAGAAAAGAAACATTAAATAATAATAATAATACGTCTGCTTATTGCAATTTAACACAATTCAGTTCTGCTTACGGTCAGGTAAGAGAAAATATTTATTTATTCTATCGGAAAAAAAGCAGAAGAAAACGAAAAGAAAAAAAAAAATTTTATAATCTAATGCCACGTTAAATTTTTAATTAAATATGTATGTGTGTGCGTGTGTGTGTGTTTATACGCGTATACGAACGAGTTAAAAAAAAATTTTTTTTCTTTTTATTTTCCACCATAGTGTGAAAAATTTTCTTTCCTTTTTTTTCTTATAAAAAAATTATTAAATTGTGATCACGTGATTGATGAATAAAGTTTTTCCTTTTTTTTTTTTTTTTTTTTTTTTTTTTAAATTTCTTTCCAGATTTCTTTTTTTTTTGTAAAACATTTTCCCCCCTTTTTTTTTAAATTCGTTTAAAACTACAGCAATAATTTTCCGGAAAAAGAAAAAAAGTTTTTTTTTTTTCATTTACACGTATGAATAACATTTAATTACCGAATGAATGAATGAATGAATGAATGAATGGATGAGTGAATGAATCAAATTAACTTGGCGTCTTATTTTTTTTTTTTTTTTTGATAACAATAAAATGATAAAAATCTTTTTTTTCTGTAGGAAATGAAAGTGATCAGAAAAAAAAATTTTTTTTATCGTGAAAAGCATAAAAATTTTCTTTTTTTTTTTTTTCTCCCGAACTTAAAATTTTATTATCGTTGTAATCTTTTAAATGATTTTTTTTTTTTTTTTTGGAAAACTCCCGAAAGAGGAGAGAAAAAAGAAAAAGAAAAGTCATTAACGTGTCTCTTATATTTTTGGTATTTTTGGTCGATTTAATCTTTTTTTTTTTTTTTTTGATATCTTAATCTAAATTACAAACTTGTTATTGAACGGATAAAAAAAAAAAAGGTTTTAAAAAAGGTTTTGTCGGGGTTTTGAAAATGGGAAGGAGGAGGTGGGAGGTGGGAAGTGGGAGGAGGAGAAAGAGACGAAAGACATTTTTTTTTTGTCGAATAAGGTTTTTTTTTTTTTTTTTGTTTTCGATAAACTCTTTTAATTCTTTTCATTAAATTTACGTATTAAGTTTTTTCCTTTTTTTTTTCATTTTCTCTTCTTGTTAAAATAATAATAATAGTAATAATAATAATAATATGTCGAATCTTTTGTTTTTTTAAAAGCATTATTATTGTTATTATTATATGTTAAAATTTTCTCATTGCATTTTTGATTTACAGAAAAAAGAAAAAAAAAAAGTTTTTAATCTAAATTATTTTTCTCTCTCCCCCTTTCTCTCTCCCTCTCTCGCCCCCCTTTCTCCTCTTTCCCTCTTGCTGTCACCCTCTCTCGCCATCTCTTTCTTCCTCTTTTCCTCTTTCCCTCTCTCTCTTTCTCTTTCTCTCATTCTCTCGTCACTCTTTCTCTTTTTCTCTCTCTCTCTTTCTCTCCCTCTCTCGTTTCTCTTTCTTTCTCTCTATTTCACTCCTCTTTCTTCCTCTTTCCCCCCCTCTCTCCCTCTTTCTTATTTTCACTTTCACTTTTACTTTCACTTCTTATTACATAACAACCTCGTCTCTTTCTTAATTTCTTTTGTTTTAAATTTTTTTTCTTTATTTTTTTTTGCGGTTTTATTTTATGATAAGTAAGTATGATCGTTGCCGGAGGACATTTTAAAATTTCTTTTTCTTTTCTTCTTCCCTTCTTTTTTTTTTTTTTTTTTTCAATTAACTTAAATGAGTATCTCAAGCATAAGCAGAAGAAAAATGTTTTTTCTTAAACATATTTCAAATGAGCCTTTTCCCTTTGCCCCCTCTTTTTCATCTTAATAATAATAATGAATATTTTAATTTTTACTTTTATTATCATTATCATTTATTAAAAATTTATCATTATTATTATTATTATTATTATTATTATTATTATTATTATTATTATTATTATTATTATTATAAAAAATGGTTTTCTCATCGATCGCCAACATGAAAATAGATAAATTTAAAAAAAGAAAAAAGTAATAAATTTTTATTTAAAAAAATCGTTTTTGATGGATAACAAACGAAAAAAAAATTTTTTTCTTTCTAACCATTTATTATCATTATTATTATTATTATTTTCGTACAAATTCGAGAAAAATCTTTGTTCGACAGACAGGTGGAATAAAAAAAAAAAAAGAAAAAAAAATTACCTGACAATTTCCCAACGCCCCCATTTTTTTTTTATTCTTTTGCAATTTAACATTTATTCTTCCCCCCCAAAAAAAACAGAAAGAAAATGTATAAAAGAAGCATCGAATCAAATAATGATGATGATGATAATAATCGTTAGTAGAATTAAAATGTTTTTCATTTTCGTTTTTTTTTTTTTAATGGAAAAACTTTTCATTAGGTTTTTCAATTTTTCCAAAAAACTAATAATTTGTTAACAAAATAAAAAAAAAAATTTTATTTATTTATTTTTTTTTCCTAAAGAAAAAAAACTTTTTTTTTTTTTTTTTTAATAGAAAAATTTTAATTTTTTTATGTTTAACTTTTTATTTTTTTTTGACTTTATATATATTACTTTTTTGATAAAAAAATTTTTCCCCTACCCTTCACTCCCCTACCCACCACCCACTCCCGCCCCCCAAAAAAAAAAACTTTTTTTCGCCTAAAAAAAATTTTTTTCCGAAAAAAAAAAAAAAAAATAAGCCTAAGTATTGATTTTTTTTTGTTTCTGTAGTTTTTAAGAAGAAGATGATGAAAAAAAATGAAAGAAATTATTATTATTATTATTATTATTATTATTATTTTTTTTTTTTTTTAAATG
>NW_002987028.1:51732-53944 GCF_000006295.1 Pediculus humanus corporis
TTTTTTATCTTTTTCCACCCCTTCTTTCACCCTCCTCTTCACTCCCCACTCCCTCCCCCCTTTAAAATTTGATTCTCGATTAAATAATAAAATAATAATAATAATAATAATAATAATAATAATAATAATAATAAAATGTCTGACACTAAAAAAAAAAATGGCTTCCGTAATTATTTTGCGGAGTTTTTATTTTTATAACGTTTTTTTATTTTTTTATTTTAACGCGCGTATTTTTTTTTCTTTCTCACGTTTCTACTCTCTCTCTCTTTTTTATATATTATTTATACGTTTCAATTAATTATCGAAATTGCAAACCGGAAATTCCGCCTTACTGGAAACCGGAAAAATGTCAAAAAAACTAAAACCTTTTCGTATTTGTATTATATATATCGAATGTCGAACGGAAGGAGGAAAAATAAAGAAAAAAAAATTTTTTTTTTTACTTTCAATCGAAGCGGAAAAATATAAAAAGACACAAAATTTAAGAGAAGGGAGGGAGGGGAGAGGAGGAGGAAGTGGAGCGATGTGGGGTTGGGTTAAAATAATAAAAAGTGTCAAAAGGTCAAAGTGTAAATTATAATTTTTCTTTTTTCTACGTTTCTTTTAGATTAAAAAAAAAAGAACGAAAAGACGCGTACGTCGTTCTTTACGTTGTTATCAACCCTTTATCAAAAAAAAAAAAAAAAAAAACATTTTTATGTTTTTGTCATTATTTATTATATATGTTTACAAAAAAAAAGAAAATTTGTAAAACGAGAATATTCTAGAAAATATTTCCTTTTAGCAGAAGAAAAAAAAAATTACAATGAGGGATATTTAATGAGATGAAATACAACATAAAAAAAAATCAAAGATAAAAAAAAATTCCCCCCCCCTCCCCCTCCCCCGTTTCCTTTGTCGTGTCTTGCACACGCAAATATTTCATAACGATAATAATAATAATAATAGTTATTTTTTGTTTTTCAGGTTCACGGATACCTTTCCCTCATAATATGTTTATTCGGATCCGTTGCAAACATACTCAACATAGTCGTTTTAACGAGAAAAGAAATGAAAACTCACACAAATTTAATATTGACGGGTTTAGCGATCGCGGATTTACTCGTCATGGTCGATTACATTCCATTCAGTTATTATTTTTACGTCAAATCTAAAAAATACACGTACGGTTTAGCCGTTTTCATATTATTTCACGCGAATTTCAGTCAGGTATGTCACACGATATCAATATGGCTCACGGTTATACTCGCCGTTTGGAGAAACATAGCCATAGCACATCCACAGATAAACAGAGCGTGGTGTACGAATCGTAGCACTATCGTGGCAATAGTGTCGACCTACGTCATATGTCCCCTGATTTGCATTCCCCTTTACCTCGTGTACACGTTGAAAACGTCCAAATATAAAAACGAAACGATTTATCACGTGGAAGCAAATAACAGTCCTTCGATGAGAGACGTCAATTATTGGATATACGGTTTCGTTATAAAATTACTACCCTGCATACTATTAACATTTTTATCATTTCGAATGGTTTTGTTTTTGATAAAAAATGAAAAGCGTCAAAAGTTATTGATAAGTTCGAAAGCTCTGATAAATACGGAAACGAGAAAATCTAAAAATCAAACGTATAGGGAAAAACAATCGCACAGAGCAACGAAAATGCTTTTGGTCGTACTTATATTGTTTTTAATAACGGAATCACCCCAGGGGATATTAGGTTTGCTAAGCTATAGCTTAGGGGATCATTTTTACAATAGTTGTTATCATCCCCTCGGCGACGTCCTTGATTTTTTAGCTTTGTTTAATTCTAGTACAAATTTTATGATTTATTGCACCATGAGCAGACAGTTTAGAGTTACTTTTAATTTATTGTTTAAACCGAAAGTGCTGAACAAATGGATGGTTACGTCACAAGTGAATAATGTAACAAAAGATGCAACTCAGCTGACGCAAGTTTAGCAGAACACGGAGATTTGAATTCGCGTATTCATTACGTCACACACGTAAACAAAAGGTAAGGTTTTAAATTAACTTATAAAAAATACAAAAATTTCTTTTTTTTTTTTAAAAAAAGAAAAAAAAAAGTGGCATTGATCATTTCGCAACTGCTTCCACTTTTATTTCCCTATTCTCATTTTTAATGAAACCTTTTTTTCTTCCCTCCTGTTCGTCGTTTATATCTTTGTCTTGTAAATCCAATTTATCATTA
>NW_002987028.1:53964-55284 GCF_000006295.1 Pediculus humanus corporis
ATATTTTGTCGTTTTTTCCTCTTTTCCGCCATTTTTTTTTATAAAAACGAACGTGGAATTAACGAGATCGAAACATTACATAATATATTGTTAACAACAAAACGTATTTTTTTTTTTCATAAATAAAATTATAAGCGAAATTATTAAAATGCAAAAAAAAAAGAAAGTTCTGGTGCCACGTTTGTTAAACTTTTTAATAAAAAATATTTTTTTTAAAACGCGGATAAATTATAATCAAGTTTAAAAATGTTAAATAAAACAAATAATACGAATGATAATAATAATAATAATAATAGTAATAATAATAATAATTTTTTAAATAAACTCTTTTTAAACAAAAACTTGAGCGAATACAAAAATAAAAAAAATGAATTAAAAAAAAAATATTGGAAGGATTATAATGGGTTTAAGGGCTAAAAAATAAAAATGATTGTAAAGGGAGAGGCAGAGGAGAGGAAAAAGAAAAAAAGGCGGGAAAAAATATTATTTAAATGGGAGACAAAAGAAAACATTTTTCGCAAACGTTTAATTTATTAAACGACATGAAAAAAAAGAAAAAAAATTAATGATAAGAATGATAAGGGCGAAAACCTTTGTTTTACCTTTTTTTTTTTTTTTTAATATTTCATGTTTTACAAACAACAACAACAAGAACAAAGATAATAATAATAATAATAATAATTAATAAAAGTTTCAAAACAATTTTTTTTTGTAACCGCCTCGTTGAGAATAATTTACTGGAAGGAAAATTTTAAGAAATTTTATTAACATTTTTCAACAACTCTAAAATAAATAATTTTTCAAAGAAAACGATTCTTAATAATAATAATAATAGTTTTCCCCAAATTTTATTAAAAATTTAAATTTTTTTTTGATTTTAATTAAATGAATAAATTGTTGAGTTAATAAAGTCAATTAATTAATTTTTTTTTTTTTTAATTTTGATTTCTGTCTTTATCATGTTGTTATTTTGATCTAATACAATTATGAATCAGTCATCATCATCTTTAGAAGTGCATTTTTAAGTGTACTTAGTAAAAGATTATAATTTTTCTTTAAAACTATTTCAATATTCAATTTCCCCATTTATATTTATTTACTATTATTATTAAATACTTTATTTACTATTTCCCTATTTCATGATTACTCCTTATGCATATTTCACCTTAATTGCATGCACAGTATACAAACTACCAATTTTGTACCTATAAACTTAAGTAATCTGAATGCAGTTCAATTTTTCTAACCTTAAATGAAATCAAAAGAGAATTTTACACTAAACATATGGCAAAATATGTTACAATGAAACAAACTAACTAA
>NW_002987028.1:55956-144318 GCF_000006295.1 Pediculus humanus corporis
TAAAGATGTTTAGTTAAACTACCTCATAATTAACCAAATAAATGTAAAATTTTTAAGCATTTTTGTTTTATGGATATTTGGCTCCATTTCATTGCTAACCTAACGTTTTTGCAAGTAAATTTAAAATTTAAAATGAGGTACTTACCCAAAATAATCAAATGTGCTAAGGCATCTTCTAAGATTTTTTCTAACCCACTCATCTTTTGCACACTAAAACCGTTGACCATTCGAAAATATAAACTTAAAATTATATAATTATTACTAAACAAATATAAAAAACTAATTATATCACAATAAACTACACTAAATAACAAAACTTTTTATATATAACTTATAACTAAATTCTTAAATAAAACTATTAAAAATTAATTAAATAAGTTGAAATGAATTGTAACGCGTGTAGCACCGTAGCACGCCCGCGCCATCTTTGTTTTATTAGTATTATTACGTGTTAAATTCAAATATGGCACCTTAAGTAAAAATAATTTTTTTTTTTTTTTTGAAAAAGTGATTGACGTTTCGACCTTTTAATTAATTTAAAGACATAAATATTATTTTTTGGAGAAGAAAAAAAAAGAAAATCGATAGTGTCATCTGCTTTTTTTTAAAATTATTCCTTTTAATTTTCAATTAATATTAAAAGATTAATTTTTCGACTATCATTTATTATTAAACATTAATTAAAATAAAATAAGTAATAAATAATTAATACCTCCCTATTACGCCGCACTCCCCCCGACTTAATCGGGTACTTAGACCCCCCGACGACCCCCTTTGCTCCTCCTTTGTTCCACAGGGGACCACGCCACAACTCCCATCCCTCCCCAACAATAAAAATTCTCAATTTTTTTTCCTCCAGTTTTTCCTATAGGATTTTTTATTTTTAAAACGAATTTCCTGGAAAAAATTAATTTTGATATTCAATAACATTATAATTATTTATTGTTTTCCAGAATCGTCCCCGAAAATTCGGGTTAAATCATAATCATTTTTTTTTTTTTGTGCTCGCGTACTGGATAAAAGATTATTAACGATCGATCGATTATAATCAATTAAATAAAAGGGATAATCAATCATAAAATTAGGATAAATTAATTGTGTTTTCATCAAATTTCAAGGTCATTCCTCCATTCATAATTTTCTCTTTTCGAATACCCCAAAAAATCTGGAAACGTAAAAAAAAATTTTCCCATCCTTTTGTTTTTCTTTTTGTTTTCATTCCTGGAAAAAATAATAATAGTAATAAACATGGCGGAAAATTTTTAACGGAAATTTATGTATGCTTAAAATTAGTTAAACTATTTTTATTAATTTATTATCCGAAATTATAATTTTAATTAATTTTATTATTATCATTATCATTATTATTGAACATTGTTTTGTTATTAATGATAATAATAATAAATTTATTCCTTGTTTTTCGAGAATATTCCATTCGAGTCGTGTGTGCGTACGTTTGGTTCCCGAATTTTAATCTTCTTACACGAGTTTCCAATATTTTCAAGAAGACGAAGAAAAAGGGATCGTTTCCGGTTTTTTAAATATTATTATTATTATTATAATCGTTCGATAAGGGGGGAAAAAAAAATTTTAATAAATTAAAATCGTATAATAAATTTTATTTAAGTAGGTAATTAAGGATCAATGATGTGACGTCAAGAATAAAATGGCGGTGTCGGTGACGTGAAAGGTAAAAAAGAGGAAATAGGAAGGAAGATGTCGGCACAAAAAAAAAGAAAAATTATTTTCACTTCCGGTTATTTGATTCGTCGTCGTCGTGTTTTTAATTAATCTCATCTTTCGGTTTAATTTTTTTTTTTTCCGACGGCAAAAAACAAAAAAATTTTGGAATTTTCTCTCCATTTTTTTTTTTTTTGCTCATTCCAGGAAGTTTTTTTGTTTTTGTCATTTTCCTCTTTTTCCGCTCCTGATTTTACCGATTTAATTACAACAATTAAATAAATTATTAAAAAAAAAAAAGTCATTTTATTTAAAGATAAATAATTTCTCTGGAAAAAAAATTTCAAAAAAAAAACTGGAAAATAAAAATCAAATGGAAAACGTCGTTAATTTGTTATCATTATTATTATTAATTTATGGGTTTTGAAAATTACACGACGACGGCGACAGGGGACGGGGGCGGCGCCTAAATGACGACAATTTCAATTTCTAGTTACACGTTCATTAAAAATTATTATTATTATTATTAATACGCGTTGGTTTTTAATTATTTAATTAAAATAAAAATTAATTTTTTTTTTTTTTTTTTTATCATTTGCAGATGAGATGATTTATAATTTTTTTATGAATTGACACGACGACAGTGCAACCAACTTAAATTCAATTAATTAAAGTTACCAACGTTTGAAAAGTTTTTTTTTTTTTTTTAACAAATAAAAAAAAAAAAAAAAAAAAATTGTTTTGCTTATAATGAGCCCGAGCAAAACAATTTTTTTTCCCCTCATTTTATACACACACATATATATATTGTTTGTTCCTTCGTTCGTTCGTTCGTTTGTTTGTTTGTTTGTATATTCAAAAAAAAAAAATTTTGTAAAAATTTTATTTTAAATAAATAAATAAATACATATATATTTATTATTTATGTTTCTTTTTTTTCTCCTAATAAATATCGATCGATATTATTTTTTCCTCTTTTTCTTTTTATTATCCTTTACTTCCGTCTCCCCTCCCCTTCCCCCTTACCCTCCCACCCCATCATTATCATCGAATTTGATTATTATTTATAAACAAATAAAAAAAAAGTTCCAGGAAAATTCATTTATACATTTTTTTTCCTACCGCTCATTCACCGATCATTATTAATTTACGTTTCCAACATGGCGGCTTTTTTTTTATTTATTAATAATTTAAAAAAATAATAATGATAATGACTTGATATAAATCAATCGAAAGGTTTACAACAACAACAACAAACAATCATCGTAATAATTAAAAAATTTGTTTTTGTTGTTCTTTATATATATATATATATATATATATATATATATATATATATATATATATATATATAAATATTTTAAAAACATTAATTAATTAATTATTAATTATTTATTTATTTATTATTCTAATTTTATTATTTTATTTTTTTACAACACATTCAAAGAAAAATTCGAGAGAGCAGTTATTATTATTATTATCATTATTATTCATTTCCTTCATTATTAATTATTATTATTCATTATTAATTAATAAATACAAATTTTTTTTTTTATTTACTACTTTTCTTTTATTTTCTTCGATATAAAATTTTTTTTCATTTATTTATAGTATGTATATATTTATATATATAAAGATGGTGAAAATTATTATTATTATTATTATTATTATTATCATCATTATTATTAATTAAAAAATTTATTAAACAATTAAAATAAAATAAAACAAAATAAAATTTTTTTCACATTCAATTTTAATTATTTATTTATATATATATATAAAGTGTATAAAATTATTTAATTTCCTATGAACGACGATTTTTTATTAATATTAATAATAATAATAATAATAATTAATAATAATAATAATAATAATGAATCGATTCGAGTGATAAGAAAAAAAAATTACCTTTAATTAATTTCAATTAAAGTTTAGAATTAATTATTTAAATAAATTGTTAATTAACAACAACATATACATATATATATAGTTAACTGTGCGATAATAACCAAAATAATAATAATAATAATAATAATAGTAATAATAGTAATAATAATAATAGTAGTAATAATGGTAAACAAAAAAATTAATTATTTTATTTTGTAATCATTCATCGCCTTATTTTTTTCTTTTATTTTTTTCACGTATTTATTTAAAAATTTAAATAATGATAATGATAATAATAATAATAACCTACTCATTTAAATTTTTTTTTTTTTTTTTGGGGGGGGGGGGAAATTTTTAAAATACAAATAATGATTAAAAACTTAAAAAATGAATTAATATACATTTATATATATATATACCTTTTTGTTTTTTTTTTTTTTTTTTTTTTTTCATTTTTAAATCGATGAAACGATCCATCAAAATAATAATAATAATGATAATAATAATAATAATAAATAACAATAATTTAAACAATTTTTCTTTTTTCTTTTTTTTTTTTTAAATTTATTTACTTATAAATTAATATTATTATTATTAGTATTATTAGTATTATTATCATCATCATCACTATGTGTTGCTGCGTTTATCCACTCTCTTTCCCTTTTTTTTTTCCTCGCCTATTTCCCCCCTTCCCTCCCCATCCTTTTTAAATTTTTTTTTTCTTTGTCGTTTTGAAGTTTTCGGTGATATCCACAAAAGCCCTGGAAATACAAAAAAAAAAAAAAAAAAACTTTAAATCTCGTTCGTCCAGGGTTATAATGAATTTCCCTTTTTTTTCCGTCGGTAATGATAATAATAATAATAAATCACCATATTTGTATTTATTTAACGGTGACTCCATAGATGCGGAGGCCAAGTCGGCGGAGCCATGACTTGACCGTTTTGATGATGGTCTCATATGGGCGTCGGAAGTAGTGTGAAGTCTTGAAGTGCGGATTTGACCGTTTCGTAAAGGGGCCTTTGAGTGTCGTCGGCGCAATACCCGTCGGCCGTGCACAGGGTTTGTAATTTGGTTATGTAATTGTCTAAATTTTCGTGCGAGGGTTTTTCTTGCGTTCCCGGTATCCTCACATGTTCCAAAAGACTCATCACGTTATTTCTCAAACTCTCGTAATATTCGTTCAAATTGTTATTCCTTTGCGACAACGCTTGACTTTCCTACAAGAAAAAAAAAAATTCTTTCATCCCCACACGTCATCCTCTTACATATTAAAATTTTTTCCCGCGTAAAACCTCTCTCGCGATTCGACAACATAAGGTAATACAAACGAAGCCAAACATATCCTTAATAATAATAATAATACTAATAAAAAAAATTAAAACAAAAGTAATGACCCAACACAAAAATATCTTATAATAAAATAAACGATTTATTTATTTATTTCTTTTCTTTTTTTTCTTATTAAACTTTTTATTTTCTCTCTCTCTCTCTTCAAATCAAAAATTTTTTTTTTTGTTTTCAAGAGAAATTTAATAGCACTATCTCTTACCGAAGAAAAAAAGACGGTGCCAGAAGATATTGAGAGAAGATATTTCCACTTCCGTGTGTGTGTGTTGAGTCAATACCTTTACATGTGATGAATATTTCCCCGATATGATTTCATCATCATTGCAAACGATTTCTAAAAGGAAATGGATTTGTTATATCCAGAGAAGGTGTGTGTGTGTGTCTGCACGTGTTTTTTTTTTTTTTACATATGTACGTGTGTGTTTGTGTGTTTGTTCGTGCTCACAGGAGTGATGAAACTTGTAAAAAAAAAAAATGTCTTTGTACATATATGCAAAAAAACTCACCTTGTCCCCTTGTCTCAAATGTGCTTCCATGGCGCTTATATCCGTTCTAAGTCTCATCATTTGAGATTCGACTCTTGCGTTTTCACGTTGAAGCTCTGATATTTCCGCTTCGAGAGTTATTAAATCTTCACCACCGGGTCCTACTGTGCTCCCTTGACTAGGTTCCAACCCTGATTGAAATCAAATCGAATTATTACCTACTTTTTTTTGGGGGGAAAAAGGGAAAACGCGGGTTTTTTTCTTCTTTTTCAAACGAAATAAATTCTACTGTATCTACTAATCACGGGAAATTATTATTATTATTATTTAAATATTAAATACTAACCGGTTTTCAAATAGTGAAATAATCGTGATTTTTTCATCACAACAACAACAACAACACGACGATAAAAAAAAAAAACAAAACAAAACAAAGCAGAAAAATAATTTTAAAAAAAAAAATGTTTGATTATATTCAAGAACTTTCGACTACTTGAAAACTTTTTTTTTTTTTTTTAATAATTTTTTAACTTGATTAAAGTAAAAGTTCCTCCCCTCCCCCCCCCCAAAAAAAAAAAAGAAAAGAAAAAACAACAACTCACCGCACGATTTCGTGTAAATGTCATCAGAACAAAATTTTTTCTTTTGAGTTTGTCCGGCCACCGGACATCCGGACAAAGACCTGTGAGTTAAAAAAGTTCCGTTAATGTGTCCAGTGCCATCGCATCCGGGCGTCGGACAATTGGTGCCCTCAAATTTAACAATCGGTTGCGACAGGGTGGTCTTGTGCTGTTCGACGGGTCCTCCGCCATTTTCAAGAACTCTTAATTTGTTACGGTTGGCTATCGGACAACCCGAAGCACTGTAAATTATAAATTATTATTATTATTATTTGAATTATTATTATGATTACTTTTAAAATATTTAAACCTTTTTCCCTTTTATTTCACCATCCACCGGTCAAATATTCTTTTTTTTTTAATAAAATAAAAAAATAAAAAAATAAATAAAAAATAAATAAAAAATAAATAAATAAATAAAAAAAAAAAAAAACGGATGTTATACCTTCTGTGAGTGGTATATTTTCCAGTTATATGACCGGCTCCGTCACATCCAGGCACGGGACACCTACATTACAACAAAAAAACAATTAAATAATCAATTGAGATTACCTTCTATGTGATAGAAACTTTCCAGTCGCGTGTCCAGATCCATCACAACCAGGTATAGGACATCTGAATGCATGCGCAAAAAATTTATTTCCTTTCATCATTACAAATCAATTTTTTTTTTTTTTTTTTCACTTTCCCGACAAAAAATCCAAACGATATAAAAAAAAAACCTCTTTTTTTTTTTTAGGGGGGGGGGTGAAATATTATAGTTGGCAAGTAATAAAAATAGAACATGTTATAAACTTGATGGTAAATTATATATATATTAAATTTAATTATACCTAAGTGGTTCTGAGTCTTGACCGTCCCGAGGCTTACTTTTAGGCTTATTAGCCCTCGGACAACCAGATAAACTCCGATGCGAGGAATAATTTCCAGTTACGTGTCCTGAACCATCACAACCAGGCGTGGGACATTTTAACTCCTGAGAATGTGCTTGAATTTGACTTCTATCAGCTCTAGGACAACCTGAAAGACTAAAAAAAAAATAAAAATTTATTATTAAGTTACCTTCTGAACAAAAAAAATTTCTAGCAAAACACAACATGTGTTAACATTTATCTAATTATATATATATATATATATAAAAAAAAAAAAAAAATTATTAATTAAAAGCTGGCAAAAATTATAGTCACTTTGTTCTCGACAAATAAATAAATAAATAAATTGAAATAAATAATAAATTTCAATTTATTTTATTTTATTATGTAATTCCATCTACTGATTTTCGAACACTATGTGTGTTCTAGGGCAACCACGCTACACCGAAGGCAAGCTAACAATTTATTTATTTATTTTTTTTCAATAAATAAACTAAATTTTAATAAACGATTAAAAAAAACAAAACATATAAACATAAAAGCAAAAATAATATTGAAAATGTCTTTTAAAAAAACTCATAAGATGTCACTTGTATGTATGTAAACACTAACAATAAATCGAAACAAATATTCAGGTTTATACATTTATGTAAAAAAAAAAAGGGGGGAGGGGGTAATTAACAATTGTCTGTTTGTGATGCCTTTATAAAAACATATAATTTTCAAGCTATGAACATAATCGAACAAAGACTTGTTGTCTTGCCTTCTATGGGTAGCATAGTTGCCTGACATGTGACCCATTCCATCGCATCCGTTTGTAGGACACTGTATCAACTCCTTTCCATCCCTACCCTGTTGTGAACTCCGAGAATATGATAATGATTGTCTTCTAATATTATTACTGTAGCGAGAAAAATTACTTTTCACTTTCAATAAATAGTACTGATAATAATAATAATAATTTTTTTAACTAGCGACATTATGCTAATTGAAACGACTACAACACTAATAAAAATCGATAAAAATGTGGTTTGGTAATGGCAACCTTTTACAGGCTACTTTTCTCCCTTTTATTTACCAATATATATAGCTCTAAAGTATTTCAATTAAAATAAAACTTAAATTATTAAAATAAAAAATTATAGACATTAAATAATAAAAATAATTCCATACTAAAATCGACATCTAATTTGAAATTTTTTTAACATGAGGACAACAAAACTGTGAATGTTGAAAGGTATGTCCAACAACAGTCGATCATTCAATGCAGGTAGTTTACAGATAAAAAACCTTTTTATCTACCTTACAATTAAACTACCTGAGAGAATAAAAATCATAACTTTATTCATTCCACAAAAATAATACCATGATGATTAAGTGACTTAAATTTTACCACTTGAGAAAAAATTATTAATTTTCTTTTTGTTTTTTAATACCACTTACCTTGAATCAGAATCAGAAGATTCATTTTGAGATCTAACACTTTCAGTTGCCCCAATATCTTCAGGAGACACTGAAAGTTGTTGCAATAATTTTTGCAAAGCAATTTGTTCGTTTTCGTTTTCGAAAACGAAATTAGCTTTTTGTATTTCCATTATTTTTAAATATGAGCAAATCGATTTATTTTATTTAAAAACGATTTAAATTAATAACAAACACTTGATAAAATTCAAATATTTTAGTGTAATTTAAATTATTTTTAACAAAAAAAATTAATCAATAAACTATTATAAAACCTTCAGTTAATATAAAAAGAAAAAAAAAAAAAAAAAAACAACTTTACATTTCTACTGTTGTTATGCTTGAGCCACCGCCCTAACAAAATTAACTAGATTATCGATCTGGTGATCTGCGCATTGCGTCACTCCATAGAGTAAAAATATTCCCGGGTTATAAAAACTTTATAAATAGTTATAAATAATTTTTAAAATTTTTATTTTTTTCAAAAAAAAAAAAACATTAATCCCAACGTCAATTATAAATTACGTTCTCCAATCCCTTAAAAAACTTTTTTAAATATTAAGTATCGTGTTTACCATTTCATGTTTTAATAATAATTACTTTTTTTTTCATTTATTAAATATTTAAAAATGCTTAAAAAAATTGTTCAAAATTTTATTTTGAACAATTGCAATTGTAGTTAATAACAGTTATTGAAATTATAGTAATTGATGTAACTAATCAATAACAAACCAACAGTTGTTATTATCTTTTGAACATAAAATTTTAAATAACTTTAATAAAATAAATAACATGCAAGATAATAAATGCAGAAGATGAAATGGTAAAGAAATATGAAGAAATAAAGTATGGCTAAAAGAAAGTGTTAACAAAATTAGTCTTTCAAATGTCTTTAGACTCACAAGGAATATTAGTTGTGTTATTTTTCACTCAATTAAAAGGTAAAATATAAAGATTACTATGGTCTAAGTGAAAAGCAACATTAAAAAAATTTATGATTACTTGTTGCAATTAATAAAATTTAAAGTAATTTACCTGTCTTCCTTGTGTCCTTTTTCAGTATGAGGAGGAGGATGTTGAGGAGGAGCCATACTATAGCATGGATTCTGAGCATATCCAGCAGAATAAGTAGAAGCAACAACACCACCTGGGTATCCACCACACGGATATGATCCAGGATAAGGAGTGTAACTATTGCCTGGATATTCACCAGTCATGCCGTATCCAGGATGAGGACTCATTGGAGTATAACCTAAATTAATAATAATAACATTACAGGTAAATTTACTTCTTTCAAATAATAATAATTTCTAGTTTTGTATGTCATTTAAAATTGAATGAAAAAAAAAAAAAAAAAAAATGTTTACCGTTACTTTCTCTATAAGAATCCATGTAATGAGATCCACCACTATCGGGTGTAGATTCTCTACTATAACAAGCAGTTGGAGGAGGCACGAATCCATGTGGAAGCGGTCGTGCACCACTAATATGAATAATAATAAAAGAAATATTAAAAAAAATTGAAAACAAATTAAATAAAAAAAAAATTAATTAATAATTAAAAAAAAAAGAGGAAGAAAATTAAAAAGAAAGGGGTTTTACAAAGTCTTTATTATTGCTTAAATAAAATCTCTGGACTGGAATTTTTTTCCCCCCCTTTTTTTTTTAGTTTTTTTTTTACAAAAAGAACTTTTTATTTTAACTTTTAGTCAATTGAGAATGACGGGAAAAATCTGGTAAAAGAAAAATCTATCCAACCGTTTCTAAATGGAGTTTTCACTTAATAAAACCTTTAATACAAGCTTAAAACACGCGCTTGAATAACATAAAGAAGTTAAAAAAAAAAAAAAAAAAGGTTCTCCAAAATCATTTCTTTCAGTTTTTTTTTTCCCTAACCTTTTTCTCTCTCTGGAAAAAAACCTTTTTTTTTTTTTTTGTAACTTTATCGTGAACACAAAAAAAAAGAGAGAGAGAAAATTTGTTAGTGACAAGAAGATTCAAAAAAAAAAAAAAAAAATTTTTTTAAATCAACTAAGCATTAAAATAAAATGAATGAATTTTTTCCTTTTTTTTTTTTCATCCCCAAAACGTTAAATTAATTTTTTTAATTAATTTAAACAAACAAACAAACAAACAAACGTACGTTGTGGGTACTCTTGCAACACTTAAATCTAACGTTTGTCCTTGTGGACTTGGAATTTCTGGACTTTCACCAGTTCCTCTATGAGGACTCCTGCAACCGTGTGGACTCCCACTTGATACTCTTTGATTGTAATAACCAGGGGCCTGTAAATAAATAATAATAATGATAATAATAAATTGTAATTTTTAATATTTTCAAAAAAAAAAAAAAGGAAATAGAAAGAAAAGTTTTTGCGATAAAACCTAATTAAAAGTGAAAAATGTCCCAAACGAGAAACTCTTAATTTGTCTTGGATTAACAAACACGATTATTTCTAATCTTATATTTAGAACAAAGAGAAAATTCCTTCTTTTCATTTTCATCTTCCTCTTATTTAATTTAACCTTTAATATCATTTGATTTTTCTTCTCTTTCCTTTTCTTTTCTTTCCTTTTTTTTTAATGCCCTTAAGCATTTTTGGTTTGTCGTTGATTTAAAAAAAAAACTTTTCCTCAAAGATATGATATAATAATATATATACATATAATTGTAAAATTAAATGATATTTTTATAAAAGGAAAAGATTATTATTATTATTTAATAACAAGATAAAAGACTTATTGAATGTATACCTGAGGGCTCGTGGACGTCACGTTCGATGTAGACAAATCTATAACGCTTCCACCGGGTGATGTCGGTGCTCCTCCTTTTAATTGACCCTGGGCTTGTGCAGCAGCAGCGGCAGCTGCCGCTTGAGCTTGAGCAGCGGCTTGTGCCGCTTTAACAGAAAGATTTATTGCGGCTGCCGAAAAACCAGGTGGGACCGCACCCGTGGTCGGATCGTAGTGATGATACATGGGCCGAGGATAAATAGGAGCCGTTGCACCTGTCGCATCCGAATCGGATATCGATACGGTTTTCATTATACCCGAAGACGTCATGTTCGACATTTGATGATCTTGATGATAACTTCTATCGTCCGTTTGACCAGGATACCCTGCGTATAACCGTTGAGTTTGTCCGATTCCGGTGTTACATTGCGTGGAATCGTATCGATCGTAGCTGCTACCTGGATCGTACGGACGGTGTCCGAGCGTCGAATCGTAATTCCGATTTATTTCTCCCGGATAACTCACCATGGGTCGCGTTATCGAAACGGGATGATTTTCCGACGTGAGATACGATCTATCTCTAAACGTATCTTCGGAAGTGGTCACGATTTCTGAATTTTCATAAGGAGATCTTTGCGGTAACTGATGAGGAGGATCTACAAGAGACATCGAAGTATACGGTGGAGGAGGTTGAGGATGGTGAGGAACCGGTTGGTGTGGAGGTTGATGGGGTATGTGGTGGCAACCCGACAATTGTGAACCCGCTCTCGAATTAATCGTGTCCATACTCGACACGGACGAAGAATTAGAATCTTGATTTAAATACGAATCAAATGTCTTTGGAGGGGGAGGTGGAGGAGTGTTGGAACCACCACCACCACCTTCGGATTTAATTATCATCGAATTATTACGAACTTCAACTTTCGGTGATAATTTCATTATTTCTTCTGTTTTAACTAAAGGTTTATGATTATAATAAGGACTCGATGTGTAACTTGAAGTCATCGGCGACCTGACATTTTCAGGTTCTTTCGCATAACTTCCAGAAAACGTTTGTTTCGCTTCGGATGATGACGTTATCGCATTATTCGGTGACATCAACGTTACTTTTTGATTGAACAAATTTTGATTATAATCGTTTTGACATCCAGGCACTAAAAAAAAAAAAAACAGAAAAATAAAAAAACTTTTACTCAAACTCTATTTCCATAACGAATTAAACAAAATCTTTAAACCTGAAAAAACAAAAAAATTTTCTTGATGGACTTCTTGTACCTGGTAATAAAGAAGAGGAGGCCACTCTTTGTTTTTGCTCACGTAAGACCTGCTTACTCGCAGCTGCCATAGGGCATCCCGATAAACTCCTGTGACTGTTTCTACTCGTGTTGATGTGTCCACGTCCATTGCAACCCGGTGTAGGGCATTTCAATATGGTTTCATGCATCGCCAGAACTTCATCGTCAGCAAGCAACAGATCGTTTTTTTTAAACCATTAGTTATCACACCTTTGTCATTATTATTATTATTAGTTTTTTTTATCATGCTCTTCTTATCATTTGAATTTTTTTTAAATAAAAAAAAATTTAAAAAAAAAAATTATCGTCGGGTAGAGAGTAACTATTACGTAATATAAATTTTTTCAAAGGTATAATGATGACGTAACAAAAAAAAATTTTTTCCCCGTTTTGTACATACAATAATAATAATAATAATAATAATAATATTATAATTATCAAAGGTGTGACAAAAAAAAAAAAAAAATCATCATGGTAACTCTGTTGCGTGCTTGCGTGAAGTCGTTATGAAGAAATCAGGTTTAAAAAACATAAAAAAAATTAATAAACAAAAATAAATAAAAAATAAAATAAATAAATAAATAATAATTAAATAAAATAAATAAATAAATAATAAATAAATATTAAATAAATAAAAACGAACACGTATGAATTTTTTTTTGTTTTAAATTTAAAAACGTGAAAAAAAAATAAAATAAATAATAATTTGCTCTCTACCCTTTAAATAACTAAAAAAAAAAAAAAAACAAAATTCTAATTCTAAAACGAGCAAATACATTATTAAAATGATAATAATAATAATGATAATAATGATAATGATGATAATGATAATAATAAACACGATGAAATAATGCTTTACTAAAAAAAAGGAGGAAAATCGTGTGCAAAGTTACTTGATAATAAATCCTTTATTATTATTATTATTTTCACGTTTCTAACGATAATAATAATTATTGATTTGTCACGTGGTAGTAAAGCAAAATTCCAATAAAAAAAAAATGATTCAAAAGCACAAATAATGAATAAAATAAAGTGAGAGAGAGAGAATGAGATAAACTTACTTTCCGGAGTGACTTTATCCTTTCTCGGACAACCGGATAAACTCCTGTGATGAGTGTAAAGTCCAGTGGAATGTCCCAAACCGTTACAACCTGGAGTCGGACATTTATTACCATCTGGAAAAAAAATAAAAAAAGTTTAAAAAAAAAAAAAAAAAAGCAATTCGAAAAATAAAATATGCACATTTACTTTTAAATAAAGTGTTATTTTGCAATATTCGTTCGTCAATGTTTGTCATTATTATTATTATTATAAAATTCGAATTCGGTCTTTATAAAATCACTTGAAAAAAAAATCATTTCCGGTCAAAATGACAACAAACAACTCTTTCGAGACAAAAATACGACAACGCGAAATATATACAAAATGATAAAATACACAAAAAGAGAAAATAAATTGAAACTCTTTTTGTAAAAGAGACAGAAAAAAAGGAAAAGGATGAAAAAGTAGTAATGAAAAAGGACAAAAAGAAAAAAAGGAAAAAAAAGGTTCTTTTTACATTTTATACAATTGTTAAAATTAGAAAATACCTTAAAAGAGAAAAAAGTTTTCAACAAAAACAAAAAAAAAGGAAAAAGGAATGAAAAATTTTAAAGAGAAGAGAGAGAGAGGAAGTGAAAAGTAGAAATGGCGGTTAAGGGAGTAAAGAAAGAAAGAAAGAAATAGGATGAAAAAAAAACAAAAGGAGTGAGATAGAGATAGATAGAGAGATGGAAAAGCGAGTTTTTTTTTTTTAAATAAGAAATTTTTGATGGAGAACAAACATATATTCTGCTGAAGTCTGTTTAAGAGAAGGAAGAGGAGGGTGAGGGTGAGGGGGTGAAGAGGGAGAGTAGGAACACACTAAAAAAGTTTTTATTTAATTATTTGTTCAATTAGAAATTGAAATATTTACAAAGTGTAAGAGAGAGAGAGAGAGAAAAGAAAATCAAATACGTGTCTCCAGACTCAGCAAATTACAAATGTGCATTACTTATAAAGAAAAAACAAACAATTCCTAAAGATAAACTTTTATGGCGACGAACTTTTCCTTCTAACCGGAACATCATCATTATTATCATCATCATCATTATCAAATAAACATATACCGGAAAATAATTTTTTTGGATAATTAAAACCGAGAAAAAAAAAAAGAAAAGTTTCAGGAAAGAAAAGAAATTAATTAAAAATAAATAAATAAAATCGTCACGACGTGACGTCATTACCACGTGACGTATTAGGTATTTGAACCGAAAAAATTGTTAATAACTCCCAAAGGTTAGTTTTTGAGAAATTTTTTTTTTTTTTTATTGATCCCTTGACTGTTTATAAGGCCTCCTCCTCCCAGACAATTGGAAAATACCCAATCGGAAAAATTATTATCGGGAGTAAAAAAAAAAAAAAAAATTAAATTAAAATACGTGACGCCATTATTAAATAAAAAAAAGAAAATGGACGACGGGAAACAAAAAAAAGAAATTTTTTTTTTTTTAAGGGGTTGGACAACCTGAAGGATTTAATAGACAGATTTATGTCACTTGTGGGATGACTAGATCAAACGATCCAAAACTAAATTTTTTATTATTATTATTATTTTTTTCTTAAACGTCTTCTGCTTTTCCTTTTTCTTCTGCTTTTTTCCTTCTGTTTCCGCTTGTGTATTTTTCCAAAAGAAAACGGCACGACGACGACGATGATGATGAGAGAAAATGATTTATTTAAACATAATATAAAATAATTTTACCTTTTTCACGGTGAAAAATTCTTTCTCCGCTCGTAATAATAATAATAATAATAATAATAATAATAATAATAATTATCATCATCATCATCATCATTTATAATTTCGCTGAATAACTAAATTAATAATAAATATTGAGTCAATCGGTTCAAAACCCTTTTGTAAACGATAAAATGTAAACAGAAGTAGCAATTTACCCCCCGAAAAAGTGGCGATGAGAAAGAGGTTTCGGGTCATGATTGTTGGGCTGGAGCCGGAGGGGGGGAAGAAGAAGGAGGGAAGGGTAAAAAGGAACAAAGGTGAAGAAAGCAGAAGAAGGAGGAGGAGGAGGAGGATGAATATTTTCTCCAGAGGCCGTTCACGGCCTTATTTTATATTTTTCTTATTACTACTACTACCAAATGAAAAGGTTTCGAAAATAGGGAGAGAAAGAGAAAGAAAGAGAGAGAGAGAGGAAGAGAGAGAGAGAGAGAGAAATAAGACAAAAATTTTCTTTTGGCCATTTCATTTAAGATAAAGGTCAACCTGTTAATTTTCATGTCAAACCCTTATTTCTTAACAACCGCATGTCGTCGTTTGTCAACAACAACCCTTTATTGTTTTCTTTTTTTTTTTAATTTTAATTTATTTAATGTTATTATTATTATTATCATCATCATCATCATCATCATTATTATTTATTAGTCCCTTTCTCTTGTCGTTTTCGTCGTTCTTTTGAAATTTTTTTTGTATGTTTTAAGGAAAATTTTTTTTTTTTTCTTTTCGAAAAGTTGATATTAGAAAAACTTAACGTGATGATGATGATGATGATAATAATAATAATAATAATAATAGTTAGAAAACTTTTTTTTTTTTTTATAAGAAAAAGTCTTGTTCGACGCGGATATTAAATTCGACGTGACGAGATTCTACATGACCGTTAAAAAATTTTCCCGTAGAAAAAAAAAAGGTAAATTCGAATCGTGAGGTAAATTTGAATTCAACCGTTTCGAATGATTTATTTTCTTGATTGATAAAAAAAAAAAAAAAAAACAAAAACCTGTACGTACCTCCTCTACTTAAACTGTTCGGTGACAATGCTGCTATCGGACTGGAAACATCCGTACCGATAACCGATACCTTATCCAAAGTGGCCGAAGATGGTGTCGATGACGAACTTCTTTCCGCGTTCGGTATTGTGCTCGTGACGACTCCGGGATTGCTGCCGCTTCCGCTGCTGCTACTGCTGACCGCAGATACCGATAATACCCCCTCTCTGGCAATGTCTTTCATTACCGTGGCCGCTCTGGAACCTGCTCCAGCGGGTTGTAATATCGTATATTGCTTTGAATCCGGAGATCCGACGGGAGTTTTACCGTTCACGATACCGTCTTGCCTTTCCAATTCGATTTTTTCCGTTTTCAATTTGATTTCAGGTACCTGCGGACTTTGAACCGTGTTTGCGATCGTAGAATTTGGGTAACCCACGAATGTTGCGCTCGCCGGAAACGGGCCCAACGGTGGTATCGCCGAATTATCTATGTTAACTCTGTTTCTCAGTTCGGGTGAACGAAATGCGGATGATGACGACATTGATAAGCCACTGTTGTTCGTGTTAGAGCTATCGTCGTTGCTGTCGTTGTTACCGATATTATTATTATTATTATTAATACTATTATTATTATTTTTTAAATCGAATGTTTTTGAATTGTAATCCCTTTTATCTTCTCTTTTGATAACGATGTCATTATTATCGGGTATATCTATTTCCAATTCGTTAGACGAATCGTTGACGAGTTCGTTGAAATCGGGTTCGTAACGAGAACCAGCATATTTATCACCGGACCTACCATTTCCGGTTTCTTCTTTTTTCACTACTTTGGCATGCAATAATTTATTGTCTAAATTCCTTTTTGAATCTTTTAAATTTTTAATATCTTGCAATTCTCGAAGGGTTATTATATCTTTCAAAGGATTCGATAGATCTACGTTGTTGGCCGTCGCGGTCGGATTGACCGGAAGTATTTTATTAACTTTTTTCTCTTCGAAAAGATTTTCGAATTGCGGTTGTTCGAATTTATCTTCTTCTTTTGGTCCTGTGTAACTTCCCGAAAGACTTTTTAACGCCGCTTCTGTTTCCCTGATTAATATTTCGTCATCTTCGACTGATGACGTAGTTGTAGTCGTAGTCGCAGTAGTAGTTGTAGTCGTATTGGTTGTGGTACCACTCGCAGCACTCAATTTACTATTTTTCCTCGTCGGACTCCTGCTTGGTGACGTGTTTGTCGTTTGCAAAGCTCTTTTCTTTTGTGGCAACAGTGAATTTTTGACACTCGAATCCGGTTCCACTTTCACTTGTAAATCGTCACTGCTATCGGCACACCTTATCGATTTCCGCCTTTTTTTACATAAACTCTGATCTCTCAAATCATCATTATCAACAACTTTAACATCCACCATTGTTTTGAATACTTTACAATTAATCGTTTTCTCTTTTTTATTAACTAATTTTGAACTTTCCAAAGACGACGAAGTTATTTCTATCTGTTTTCTTTTTTTATCAAAAGACACTGGCGGCGTGGATGGACGACTGGATCTGCATAACAAACAAAACAAACAAAAGTTTTAATCATTTAAATTATTATTATTTTTATTTTAATTTTAATCAGAAAATTTAAAAACAGAAAAATGCAAACAAAAAAAATTTCGTTTTCGTTATAATTTTACGTCATCGCGACAACCTGCTGCTGCTGCTGTTGTTGTTTTTGTTTTCTGTTGGTGCTCGTGTGGCAAACAAACAGGTTTGACGACAACTTTGAAGAAGAAAAAGAAAAAAAACTTTTTTTTTTTAAAATAATTTTTTAAAAAGTGTAAAGAAAAGTTTTTTCTTTTTATTTTTTTTACTTCATATTTCAAAAATAATTTTTTTTTCCTCATCATCATCATCATCATCATTATCATCATCATCATCATCATTATTATTATTTGCATTAAAGATTAAAATAGCACAAAAAAAGAGAGAGAGGCAGAAAAAGAAAAAGTTGCAGAGTTTAATAAAAAAAAAAAAAATCTAAAAATTCAACAGGAATTTTTTTTTTTGGGGAGGGGGGAAAAATAGAAATTCTGGAACTAAGTTTTTTTTCATTCATTCATTCATTCATTCATTTATATACATCTTTAATTAAAAAATTTTTTTTTTTTGGAAAAATCACAAACAACATTTTAACGAAAAAGTAAAGTTTTTCACTTCGCCCTTCCCCCTTTTTTTTTATTTTATCGTTTTCTTCCAAAATTATGAGGACTAGTGGAGGAGTTAGTTTTCGAAATAAAATCATAAAAATAATTGTGATAAACTAGTAAAAAGAACAAGATAAAAGCATTTGAAAATTAAAAAAAAAAAAAAAAGGAAGAAAAAAAAAGAAAAAGAAAGAAAAAGAAAAAAAGAAAGAATGGAAAATTCTACGAGATATGACAAAAGACAAAGAAACTGTTTTTTTTTCCTTTTTTCCTTTTTTTTGGAAGTTGGATGGATACGTAGAGAAAAATAAAATGTAAAGATTAGTCTTTTCAAGAGGAATGAAAGATAAAAAAGATGTGAGAGAGAAAGAGAGAGAGAGAGAGAGGAAAAGTGAATGAAAGGAAAACCAGAGGCCGACAACACACGAATGATTTTCTAAAGAAATTTTTTTACAAAATTTATTTAGTAGTTATTGAGAACGAAAAATCCTTTTTTTTTTAAGTCGTGTCACTAGACAAATTAAAAAAAAAATTATTATTATTATTATTATTATTATTTCCTTTAAGTAAGAATTTTTTTTTTTTTGAAAAATTTAAATTTTTTTAATTAAAATCGTAATTTTTATTGATTAAAAACTTTTTAAATTGTTTTATCCCCCCAAAAAAAAAGGTCGATGATAATAATAATAAAAAGGTTTTTTGAAGGATAATTATTATAATTATTATTATTATTATCAGAGGTAAAAAAAAAAAATTTATCCGGTTTCGATTTTTATTTCGAATCGAAATTTTCTTTTTTTAAAAAAAAAAAAAAAAAGTGAAATAGGGAAAAGATGATTGTGAGGTTGAGGAGGGTTGTTAAGGGGGAGGAATGAGGGAGGGAAGGGATTCCCCTCCCTCTCTCTCTCCTTCTCTCTTATTAACGAAATAATTTTTTTTTTTCGATAAAAAAGTTACGAAGAAGATGGAGGAAGGAAGGAAGGTTTGAAAAAAAAAAAAAAAAATTTAATTGATCTTTTTTTTTTAAAACGAACTCGAGAAACTTCCGTTTCCTTCGTCTCTTCTTTCCCCTCCCCCTCCCATTTCGGTGATCTCAAACGTTAACTCCTCCTTCGCATTTTAGTTTAAAAGTTTAAAGTTTTTTTTTTTTTTACACTCTGGAAAAGAGTGTTTTGTAAGAATGATAACTGGATGGATGATAATCCATCCTGGATTTAAAGAGAATTCACTGAGAGAGACTTTTAAGAATGGACCTTATCAATGAATCCCACATCCGAAAGGATCATAAGCCCGCTCAGTTGTTGATAATTGTTTTATGACACTAGAATTCCGTTAATTTTCACTCCTCGTTTTATAAATTATTATTATTATTATTAAAGAAGAGAGAATTTAAAAAAAAAAAAAAATACTTTTTCGAATCAGTTGACGACGACGACGACGACTTTTCATTCGTTTAAAAAAAAAAACCGGATGTGACGTCATAAGAATTTATTTTAAAAAAAATATAAATATGGATGGGAAGAAGAAAAATCAAAAAGATTGAAATGAATTTATAAAAAAAAATAATAAATTGAGATTTTCGACGAGTCGAATGCCACCACCACCACCATCATCACCATCACCGTCGGCAGCCCTGTTTAAAAGATAAAAGAAAAAAGGGGTTTTCTTTCTTTCTTTCTTTCTTTTTTTTTGTGACATTATTATGGGAAATAGTAATTTTCTACTATGTATTCAAAACGTAAAGCATCACAAATTAAGACTTCTTTTGACAAAGAATAAAAGAGGCCCCCTAAATTAACATCTTCGCACTTTTCGTCATTTCTATTTTCATTTTACCAAAACTCTTTTTTTTTTGTTTCTTTTTCTCTTTTTTTCCCATTCTTTCTTTCCTTTTACCATCTCTCTCTCTCTCTCTCTCTCTCTCTCTTCATTACTTCGTTTCTTAGTTTTTTTTTGTTAAATAACCTCAAACGTAATTTTCATTTTATTTCTATAAAATAAAAAAATTTTCAATCTACGACCTTTTAAATATTTTCTCCTTTTTCACGCCCCCTTCCCCCTTCCTTTCACCCCCGTAGAGACGACAATTTGTTTTCAACGAAAACGTTTTTTAATCTTTCGATTTTGACCTTTTCTCTCTCTTTCCTTTCGATTCGAACCCCAAAAATTCGTCTTGTTTTTCTTCCCTTTTTTAATTATTGAGACCTTTTTAAATAATTTATCGATTTTGACATCATTGCACACGCACTTACATACAATCACACAAAGGCATATAAATATTTAATAAACAAATAAAGAAAAAAAAAACAAACAATTTAATTTGCAACAGGTATTACGTAAAATAAAATAAAATCCGTGTTTTATTCATTCACAAAGGTAATCATCATCATCATCTCGTTAAAACGAGAGAAAACTCGTAAATATTATCAAATTATTATCACATAAAAAAACAAAAAAAAAACAAAAAAAACATTAAATGAAACGTTTATTTTATTTTTATCATATATAAATAAAATTCAATTTAAATTCTTACACTTTTTTTCCTTCCACATATATAAACATGCGTGAGCGAGTGCGCGTTCAGAAAATTAACTAAAAGATTTTTAACCGTAAGTGTTTTTTTTTTTTTTTTTTTTGTTTTCGTCTGTAAATTACAAAGTCAGCCATGTCTTTTTTTGTGTGCGACTCAAATGGCGGCAACAAGACGAATGATTTTGGCTTTTATTCACATTTTAACTAAATATTCTCATTAAATGTTTTCATTCCCTCGTTTATTATCATTATTATTATTATTTTTCTTCCTTAAACGTTTTCACTTACAACATTTATCTAAATTTTTCCTTCAACATTTTCCCACTTTCTCACCCCCTCTCTCTATCTTTCTCTCTCTTTCTAATTATTTTCAAATCGGTTTAATTTGCACCATTTTTAATTTTTTTTTTTTTTTTATTTTACGCATCGCGTGAAATTTTTCTTTTTTTTTTCTTTTTAATTAGGAGGCTTTTACGTGAGTGAATATTAATAATAATAATCATATTTTTTTTCTTCTTTTTTTTTTTTTATCCCTTTTTTTTATTATTCCCGTTTTTTCCCGTTTTTCCCGTTTAAAAAAAAATCATTTATTGTACCTTGATTGAATGTCAACAACAAACAAAAGTCAATCGATCAAATTCGATTAAAAAAGAAAAAAAAAAGGAAAAAAAAAATTTTTTTCGTGGGAACTTTTTTTTTTTTTTGTGGGGGGAGGGATCATATTAGGATAAGAAAGAAAAAGAAGAAAAAAAATTGGGGGGAAAAGGGATCATCAACAGAAAAAAAAAAAAAAATCGAATCCTCTTAAAATATTTACCAATCTTTTTTTTTTTCACATAAAAAAAAAGGGGGCGGAAATTTCCTTTTTTTTTCCTTTGAAACGATTATTCACTGTTAAACCTTTTTTTTTTATTTATTTATTTATATCGTCACGGAATTTTTTTTTCCTTTGATTCTTTGATCGAAACCCTTTTTTTTTCGTTTCGGCTGTGGATAGGGGATGAAAAGTTTACATTTAAATAAAATAAAATAATTATTTATTACGTAATTTAAGTTTAAAAGGTAACTTTTATTATTATTATTATTCGACCGAGTTTTTTTTTTTTTAAATTTCTTTCCTTTGTTTCCTTTGATGTCGCAATGTTGAGAATATAATAATAAATAAAGAGGGTTTATTATACTTGAATTTAAACGATAAAAATTTTTTTTAAAGTGGTATTTAAAACAAGAAGAGATGAGATAACCATAAATGTCTTCTGCTCTCTCTCTCTCTCTCACTCTCATTATTTTGCCTAAAGCTTTCGATTAAGTTCACCGAGACTTGTTTGCGGTATTTTCATCGTGTATTTGATAAGTGGGGAGGGGGCGGAAATAAACCGTTTTAATACGCCACCGCCGCCATCATCATCATCATTTACTTTTTTTTTTTTTGGGGAGGGGATATCGCACGATAAAAACGTAATAATAATAATAATAATAATGATTGTTTGTTTTTAAAGTACAAAAAAAAAAAAAATTAAATTTAAATTTTAACGTTGATATTATTAGGGAAAAAAAACCCGCGCGTAAAAACGTGATCAGAAATTTTTGCGACAGAAAAACCAAAAAAAAAAAAATTTTTATTCACCTCGACAACAACTTGGGTGACGTAACGCAAAACCTTTTCCCCCCATTTTTTTCACCCCCTCCGTTAGTAAAATACTCTGAAAACACACCCCTCACGTGAAATTATTTTTTTTTTTATAAAAAAAAAAAAAAATTCTTTGTCGCTCGTCGTTGTTAATGCGAGTTTAAATGCTTTTCACAAAAGAGAGAGAGAGAAAGAAAAAAAAAGAAAAAGAGAGAGAAAGAGAGAAAGAGGAAGAAAATTTTTTTTTTTTTTTAACTCGGGGAAAAATGTCGAAGAGAGAGAGAAAAGAAAGAAATTCGTGACTCGTAAAAAAAAAGGGCAAAATTAAACCTGTTAAAAAAAGATTTACGGTTTTCCAGTTGATCCTTTAACCTAAACCTAAAAGGTCAAATAAGTTCATAAATATCTGTTGATTTGTCAGCAAGAACGTCACTACCATTTGTTGGTAAAAAGAATAAGGTATAAATCATTGCGTGTGTGCGTTTTCCGTACTACGCACCTGCACGTTTCGCCCCCACCCACCCCTTCTTACAATTTATTTATTTATTTGTATATAAAAAATTGAAAATTTTCAATTTTTACATTAAAAAAAATTTTTTTAAAAATAATTTATCATTATTATCATTATCATTATCAATATCATTATTATTATTATTATTATTATTATTATTATTATTATTATCATTATTAATTTTTCGTAAATAATATTTATTCGTAAAAAGGAAACGCACAACCCTTAAAGTAAAAGACACACACAAAAAAAAAAGAAATTTTTTTCCGGCTCCCGTTTTTTTCCCCCTCTTTTCCCTTTTCATTTCCCTTCCTTTTTTCGTTTTCTTCATTTCTCTTCCAGATATCTTCTCTCACTCACCCTTTAGCGTAGAGCTAGCTAGGAAACAAGCTAGCTTCCAGGAGCAAGAGAGATAAACAGGGCCCGTGTTATCGTAGTTTATTCCCCCAAAGTGACTCCTTTACTCTTTTCCCAACAACAAACTTTTTCCCTCTATATTTTAGTTTTTCCTTTTTTCTTTTCCTACTAGAAAACCTATTATTTTTATTATAAAAACTATTTTTTGCTTTCTCTCTATCTCTATCTCTCTCTGTTTTTTACAACAACAGCAGCAATTTTTCCAAACCGGACATTATTAAAAAGAGCAAAAAAAAAACTATAAACGTGTGATTATAATGAAAATCACGTGATATATATATTTAATATTCCTTTGGTTTTTATATTATGATAAAAAATTATTATTATTATTATTTTTGCATCCTCTCGTATGAATTTAAACAAATTGGAATTTATTAGAAAAAATGATGATGATGATGATGATGGTGCAAGAACGTAACCTTTCGAATTACCAAAAATCTTTTTTCTTTTTCTTCTGCTAAGTTTACGGTTTTAGGTGAATTAATTTCTTTAATTTGTTTATTGCGGTTAAAGTCGTTTATTTTCACTAAAAAGAAAAAGATTTTTTAACGAAAAATTTTATCCATTTTCCCTGGAATTTTCCTTTCGGATTTTCAAAATTTTCTTACGAAATGTCTTTATTCTATTATAAAATCCTTTCTCACGTTCCGCCTCTCTCTTAATTCCTCCTCCCTCCTCCTCTCTCCCTCCCCAAAAAAAATAACGAAATTTTTTCCCTCGTTAAATTCTATCGAATTAATAATAATAATTGTCCAGGAAATCGTCGTCGTCGTTATCAAAACGAAAGAACAAATTTTTTTTTTTTTTTTATGGATTTACTGGAAAAACTAAATAATAATAATAATATTTCATACAAGTACAATTTGTCCGGTAGGGAAAGAAATCATTTCATTATCTTTTATCCCGATCCCAATTTTTTTTTTTTTCCCAGGGAAAAATGAATACCACCAACCACTTATCGTTTTATTGGTTCCTCGTAAATATAACGAGGAAAAAAAAATTTATTATCATCATCATTATTATTATTATTATTACTTTCTTCCTTTCTTTCTTGTTTTATTTGAATTACGTTTAATATTACGTGGTAAAATATTTTAATAAGTTTTTGTGAAAATTAATTTTTTTTTCTTCCTTTTTTTCGATTCTCTTCCCTTCTCTCCCTGCCCCCTCGCTCCCCTCCACTCCACAGTTTTCGATAATAATTAATAATTCGAACGGGAAGGAGGAGGAGGAAAAGAAAAGTAATCTTAAGACAAATTTTTTTTTTTTATCGGTGTAATAAAAATCTTATTTATCATTTGTCGTTTACTTTTTTCTTAAACAAAAAAAATGGGAGGAGGAAAGGGGATACGGGGGGGGGTATTGCAGAAGAAAAAAACGACAGGAAACCGACGGTAGACGAAAAGAAAAAAAAAATGGTTATTAAGGTTAATTGCATCAACATCTGCGATCAGTCTTGTTGTTGTGAGTTGTGAAACCCTCAGGGCTTAACAACAACAAATTTTTTTTTTTTTAAAATAAAAAAAAAAAAAAATCTGAATTAAAAAAAAAAAGGAAAAGAAAAGAAAAGAAAAGAAAAAGAAAGAAAGAAAAATGAAGGATATTAAAAAGAAAAATAATAATAATAATAATAAAAAGGAAAAGGAAAAAAAAAATAATCTGATATCAAAACAAAACAAATTAGAATAATATTTCGAAAAAAAAAAAAAATTCTCGACACTTAAAGGGAATCCCCGGTTTTTTTTTTATTTTTTTTTATTTTTTATTGCTTATTTTTTTTTTTCATACCCCCCCCCCCTTTTTTTTTCAAATCATCCCTCGTGTTTCTATCCTCCCGCCTCCATCTTCTTCCCTCCCTTAACAAACCAAATGAAAAAAAAAAAAAAAACAAAAACAATATGTCATTGAATATTTTTTTTTGTTTTGTTTTGTTTGTTTGTTTGTTTGTTTGTTTGTTACTTAAAGGTATTTATTTATTTATTTATTTTTTATAATTTTTCTTCTTCCATTTTTTATTCTTCTGCCACTTCTTTTCATTTTAATACAAAAAAAAGATATTATTTAACAAATAAAAGATAATAACGTTTTTATCATTATTATTATTATTATTATTATTATTATTATTATTATTATTATTATTATTATCATTTTACTTTTTAATATTTATTTTACCGCATTTAAAAAAATAAAAAACATTTAACAAACAAACGTTTCTTTCTCTCTCTCTCTCTCTCCTATTTTTTTTGTTTGTTTTTACCATTGTCGTTGTTTTTCTTTATTCACGTGTATACGTATATATATTTTTTCCAAATCCCCACCCTTACGCCCACCCCCCTCCCTCCCTTTTTTAACACGTTACGGATTTTAAAACGTACAACCGCCGACCGACCGACGATATTTATTTAAAACCGGAAATGAGAATGCGAAAAAAAAATAAAACGCGGAACCATTTTAAAATTTCCAGTCGTTTAATCATCATCATCATCATTATTATTATTAGTATTATTATTATTATTTAAATAAAGTTAAAATTTTTTTAAAGTGACGTACCTGTCATCGTTATCATTTTTGGCCTCATTATCAACGGATGAAATATTATTTATTTGACTCTTATTCGATCTCGTTTTCCCTTTATCTTCAGCCTGGAAAAAAGAAAAAAAAAGTTATTATTATCATTATTATCATTATTATTATTAATAGTATTATTATTATCATTATTATTTTAAAAATATTGCCGGACCGAAAATGTCAAAGCTCATAAATTTAATACTGTTTATTTTTAATAAATTAAACAAAATAAGATAATAATTAAATGAAAATGTTAAAACCCGCCCCTTCCGCCTCCCCAAAAAAATAAAAACGGATTGGACGGAAGCGTAAGGAGAGGAGGAAAGGAGTCAAGGCACGGGGGGGGGGGGTGCGAGAAGCACCGCGTTTTAATCTTTTAAAAAATCCTCTTAAATTCACCCCGTGAAAGCTTTACATTTTTTTTTTTTTGTTTTTTGTTTTTATTTTATTCTCTTTTTAATTTTTGTCAAAATTATTTTTAACTCAATCACTCGAAAGTATTTAAATAATAATAATGATGATGATAATGATAATGTTTCGATCGAAAGGAATCGGTTGATAATATGAAAGCGTAAAATAAAAAGGAAATCGAATCGGGTAACGATCGCGTATATAAAATTTACACGAGGAAGGAAAAATAAAATAATAATGATGATTATGATGATGATAATGATAATAATCTAGGAAATGTATACGAAATTATACGTGGAAAAAAAAAAAAATTTCAACTTAAAAAAACACCCCCAGGCCGCTGCTCCCACCATCACCACCCTCGTTCGCTTCACGTAAAAAAAAAAAAATACAACGAATTTTTTATTTTTCCATCTCTCTCTCCCTCACTCTCTCTCTCTCTCTTCTTAACTTTTTTTTAAAAAGCTTATTTAATTTTTTTGTCATTATATAACGTATAAAAAAGGGAAGTGCAAAATGTAATTCCAACGTAATAAGCTCCGTATTTTATGTATAAATATGTAAACATAAAAAAAAAAGAAGAAAAAAATCCGATTATTGAGGACAATATTGTTCTGGACGATTCTTTTTTTTTCCCTACCTATCTTCCTCTCTCTCTCTTTTATCCTATTTTTTTTCTTTTCTCTCCTTAGTAGGAAAAAAAAAACTAAAAAAGGGAATTTACCATTAAGAGGATTCCTAATAACTTTTTTCTTATATATATATATTTTTTTTTTTTTTTTCATTATAATGTCTTATAGTTCCTTTGTTTTATTTTTTTTAATATTTATACACAAGTTTTTCTTTTTCTTTTTAATTTATTTCCAGGTGGGGGAGATAGAAATGAGAGAGAGCGAGAAAGAGAGAGATAGATAAAAAAAAAATAATTTGTGTGAAAAAATAAAGAAAAAACAGGAAGAACGTATTTTGTATCCCGGAAATATTATTATTAATTAGAATGAGCGGCGGCGACAAAAAATATGAGGGTGTTTGTTTGTTTGTTTGTTACTTCTTTTCCTGTTGAAAATTTGCCGCTGTTGCCGCTGAAAAACGTCGGAAAAATATTAAAAATATTAAAAAAAAAAAAAAAAAAAAAAAAAACGTTTCGACTCGAATATTTTAAATGTATGTGAAATTTTTTTTTTTTTTTAAACTTTCATTAGTGCCATCTAACGATTTATTTTCGAATTAATAATTTTTATATATAAATGAGTAACTATAATTTGTTTGTCATTTTGTTTCCGGTTGTTAAACATCCCTCTTCCCCCTCCCTTCCGGAAAGATTAAATTCCAGCCGTGAAAAATTTTCAAAAAAAAATTCAAAACCTCGATAAAATTCCTACTTTCAAACGTGATAATGATAATAATGATAATGATAATGATAATAATAATATACGTATATATATAGTTTTTTTTCTTTCCGTTTATGTTTGTTTGCTTTACCGTTCGTTGATTCGTTAAAAAAAATGTTTTGAATATATTTAAATAACAATTGCTCTTATATTACCTAAAAAAAAAAATATTGATGATAATAATAATAATAATAATAATAATAAAATGTAAACGCTTAGTTTTCCTCTTTCCATAAAAATCTTAAATTATGTACGTACCCAAAGGAAAACACACTATTAGGCGTCTTTTATCAGGGCCCTATTCAATCGTATGCAAATGATTTTAGGGCCCGCAAAATTTTCCAGTTTCTTATTATTATTATTATTATTATATATTTTTTTTTACCGTAACGATTAAAATAATGAATAATAGTAATAAAATGTTTGTTTGATAATGTTATTACATTTTTTTTTTAAACCGAATTTTCTTCTGCTTTGATTCTACTTAAAAAAAAAAAAATTTTCCGGAAATAAATTGAATGTTATGAAATTTTTTTTTCCTCCATCAGTTCGGAATTTTGTTCGAAAGATAATCAATCTAAAGTGTTTTTAAATATGATAATAATAATAATGATTGTGATTTGATGATAATAATAATAATACGTTAGGATAAAAAAAAAGAAGAAAAATTAATAAAACCGTTAAAAACAAAAAAAAAGAAAATTTTTTTTTTACTTGATTAAAAATTATGATTTTAATTACGGAGAAAAACAATAATAATAATAATAATGATTATCAGTAAAATAAGAAAACAATATAAAAAGAAGAGAGAGAGAGAGAGAAAAGGGTAGGAAAGAAAAAAAAAAGGATTTGAATGGCATGTGAACAAAAGAGAAAATTTAGAAGCGAGAAAAAAAAAAAAGAAAATTTTTTTTTTCCTTTTTAAAGAGAGAAAGAGAGAAAAAAAAGGAAAAATAATCAAGAACAATGATTTTCCACCCGGTTAATTCCTTTTTCAAAGAAGAAAAAAAAAAGGAATTTTTATTCGACGTGTTTATTAGGTAAACCGAAAAAACCCGTTTTATAAGCCAAAATCCGAGGTTGGAAAATTCTTTTTTTTTTCTTTTTTTCTTCTTCCCGTTTTCGAAGACGTGAAACTTCTTAAAACAATGCTCCAGTTAATTAAGATTTCTTTCCCTTCTACTGGAACAACAACAACAGCAACAACAGCAACAGCAATCCTTTTTTATTGCCTTAAAGGGAAGAAAAAAAATTTTTTTTTTCCGTTACAGGAACAACCGTACAACCGACGTTCTTCCTGTTTTTTTATATGAATCTATGTTACTACTTTCATTTTAATTTTTTTTTTATAAAGAGGAAAAAAATTCGATCAATCGATCGATCGATCGATCGATACTATCACATAACCCGCGTAAAAAAAAAATTAATAAATTAAATAATGCGTAAATTGAAACAAAAGGTAAAAAAAAAAAAATTTTTTTTCTTTCTCCCTCTCTCTCTTTTGAGCTTAATCTTACTTAAACCTTTCCTTTTAAAACCTTCCTCCTCTCCCCTCCTTCCTCTCCCCTCCTTCCTCTCCCCTTACTCCTTTTCCCTCCCTTTATTTCTTATTATTCTTTAAGTTTTTCTAAAAATTTTTCGTGACGGATTTACAAGATTCTATCAGAAAAAAGGGTTTTTCTTTTTTCTTTTCTTTTTTTTTTTTTGATCAATTTCTTTCTCACGAAGTTAAACATTTCCCCAAAAAAAAAAAAAAAAAAAAAGAAAAGAGAAAAAATCGTGGAAGGAATAAAATCGACGGTAATAACAACGAAAAAAAAAAAACTACTCAAATAATAAAGTTTTTTTTTTTTTTCTCTCCTTATTACACAAACTTTTCCTTTTATTTTCGTCCTTTTTTTTTTAAATTTCCTTTGTTTTATTTATTTATTTATTTATTGCAAATTTAAAAAAATGAAAAATAAAAAAGGGAAGAGAAAAAATTAATAATTCTAACGATAAATTTTTTTTTTTTTAAACGTTGGAAAAAAAAAAAAATTTTCAAAGTTTTTTTTTTAAATTTAAAATTAACGATATCCCTTTTCCCTCTCGCTCACCCCCTCATCCCTTTTCCCCCTTCTACCTTCCGTGAAAGATTTTTAATATAAATGACATTAATGCAATTTATGATATTAAAAAGAAAAATGAAATTGAATGAAAACGAAAAAAAAAAAAAAAGGTCGTAAAAGACTACGGGAAGCATCATCCATCGTGGAAGCATCCATCGTGTTTGGGAGGAGGAGGGGAAGGGAGGGAACGGGAGGGAAGGAAAGGGATCAGGTGTTTCCAAAGCTAATCTTATTCTACAACTCGAAGAGTGTCGAATCGTGCTCATCAATGTGATCGATGATTTAAAACCCCTAAACTTTACGTTAATACTGACAATAATGGTATTCCCTTGATGGGTGAAAGTGGGTAAAAGAAATTACGATGGGGGTGGTAGTAGTGATGGTGGTAGTTGCGGTGGTGATGCAAGAACTGATTTTTTTTTTTTAAATAACTCAACATATAAACATCGTAAAAATTTGTTTTTTTTCGACTCGACTCCGTAATTTAAAATAATTTCCGGTCATTTTACGCCCCTGAATGAATGAATGAATGAATGAATGAATGATGATCACGACTAAATCGTTAACCAGATATAATAGAGTGTAAAATGAGGCTTGTTTGTTTCCTACAAACACGCGAACTCTAACAGGTGGTGGCCATTTGTGTCCTAACATCCATCATTTAGACAGTTTGCCCCAACCTATCATCGTGTCATCGCGGAGAGCCTTTAATCATTCTTTTTATTTTGAAAAAAAAATAAAAAAAATAACCTTTGTACTTTTTATTATTATTATTATTATTATTATTTCTTTATCGAAGTAAAAAAAAAAAATTTATACGAAAAAAAAAACCGTTAAATCGAAAAAAAGGAAAGGAAAAGGAAAAAGGAAAGGGCAGAAGGCTTAACTCGGAACACAAACTCTATATATATAAATATACAACTGGAGGGTAACAAATGAAGAGATTTGTGTCCGAAACACGCACGAATGAACTTACACGAAAAAGAAAGAAAATTTTCCTCTTTTTTCTTTTTCCGGGAAAACCAAAAGAAAAAAAAACGACAGGAAAAATTACGACAAGGACAATTCAATATTTGTTTAAGAAAGCAAAAAAAAAAAAAAATACAATTTGTACGCTCAACCATTGCCAAAAAATCTTTTTTTTTTTTGATGTCTTCGGGGATTTAAAAAAAGGGGTTGGAGGAGGGGGGAGGTTGAAAACTCTAAGGGTTCAAGAAAGGGATGTTTGTTGTCGTCGTGGAAAAAAAAAACAACCGCAGCAACAACAAAAAAATCGAACGAACGAAAAAAAAAAAAAAAGGTAAATGTATTAAGAAAATATTTGCCAGAGGTTAAATTCCTTTGAGAGTGATTCTTTCTCATAAAAAAAAAAAAAAACTACAAATGCAACAAACAACAAACGATAGGTAAAAACAAACGAAAGAAAATACCGTATCGATATCGTGTTTGTCGCAAAAAAAAAAAAAACGTAAATGAAAAAATTATTCATAAAAAAAAAGAAAAAAAGAAAGAAAATTTTATCGTTTAATGAATATTTATTAATATTTTTCCTTTTTCTCATTTCCTTTTCTTCCCCCTCCCTTTCGAAATATTAGTTTAACTGTAGTTTTGTAGTATTATTATTTAGTGGATGTATAAAAAAAAAATAGAAAAACACAAAAAAGCTTATGGAAAATAAGAGAGCGAGAGAGTGAGAGAGAAAAGGGAGAGATAAAAAAACAGCAACAAATTTTCGGATAAAATTCTTATCATCATCATCATCATCATCGTCGTCATTATTATTATTATTATTATTATTATCATTATTATCATTATCATTATTATTATTATCATTATTATCATTATCATTATTATTATTAATATTTTTTTTTTCAAATATTAGAACTAAATTATACGAAGTTAAAAAATAAATTAAAAATTAATTGAAGAGGTTTCCGTGTTAAAAGAAAATTTTAAAACAATTTTCTTAAAGAAAAAAAAAACTTTTCCATCAGCAAAATTTTATGGTTTTTGTTAATTTAATCATTATTATTATTATTATCATCATCATCATCATCGGGGGTTAACAAACGGATAAAAAAAAAAAAAACAAAAAAAAAAAATGAAAAAAGAAAATGGTTCTCTCATCCCGACAAAAGTTTTTGCGGCTTTTATATACCTAAGAATCCTTTTTTTTTTAAATTTTTTTTGTCTTCTGCTTTTGCTGTTGTTGTTGTTGGAGTTGTTCGCTTGATTCCATTCATTTCCCTACGCTTTTGTCATTATATTTTTCTTATTTTATTTTTACGCATTTTTTTTTTTTTACTTTTCAAAAAAAGGAATAAAAAAAAAAAAAAAACTTTTTTAAAAACGGTTTTCCCCCCCCTTCACTTATTTGTTTGTTTGTTTGTTTGTAAATTTAAAAAAAAAACGGATAATAAATTAATTTACAAAAAAAATTTTTTTTTTTTTTCATTTCTATTCCCGAGTCTATTCGTTGTGTAGTGACAATGATGAAATCATTATTTCACGAACAAACAAACAAACAAACAAACGAACAAAAAAGGAGGGAAAGGGGAAGGGAGAGAAAAACCTGTAGAAAATAATTAAAAATTTTAAAAATAAAAAATGGGAGTCATAATAATAATAATAATTGATGGAAACGTTAGTTTGTGTGATGAACGAATCGACACAAAAAAAAAATTTATATTTCATTAAGAAAAATCGCTTTAAGCAATGTTTCAATTATTGCAACCAACAAAAAAAAACTTTTCCACAATCCAAACTCTCCATCTCTCTCCCCCCTCCTTCTCCCCTCACTCCCCATCTCCCCCTCTCTTTCTCTCTTTCATTCCATTTTTAAACTTTTGAACAACCTTTTGAAGACCCAACATATATACACACACGCACACATATTGATTCATAAACGTCAAGTTCATCGTATTATCATTTATCAAATTTTTTTTTTTTATTTCTTCTGCTCCTTCTCTCTTCCTTCCCTTTCCTCTAATAATAATAATTATTATTATCATCATTATTATTATTACTATAAAAAAAAATTTCTTTTTCTTTTCTTTCTCTTCCTCCTCAGCTTTGATCCGTCGTTAAGATTTTTCTTTTTATTATTATTATTATTATTAATTCGCATCAACGCTTTCACATCCTTAAATCTTTCATTATAATAATAATAACAATAATAATAATGATGATGATGATAATAATAACAATTACCAGTTAAAAAAAAATTTTTTTTTTTTTTTAAATTGAATTTTAACAAGGTAAAAATCATTTTTTTTTTACTGAAATAAAATAAAATGTAAACGTGTAAGAAAAAATAATAATAATAATGATAATTATTATTATTAAGGCGGTGATGATGATAATAACGAATAACAGTGAAAAGTCAAAATTCCCCCCTTTCCCCTACCTCTCTCTCTCTTTTTCTCTCTCTGTCTTTTTCTTGTCGTCAGTTTGTGTGATGACAATGAATAGAAAAATTAAATTTTAAATAAAAGATTTATAATAATAATAATTTATACCTGAGAAATTTTATTCGATTCGCTGCGAATTTTTTTTTTTTTTTGAAAAAACGTGGAATGAATGAATGATTGAGTGAATGAGTGCATGAATGAATAAAAATGTTTTCTTACCTTGCTCATCGCCAGAAAAGAAGAAAAAGAATTCGAAACCAAGAAATTCTCAAATTTGAGACGTTCCCGGGTTTCTTTCAGTCTTGATACTCTTATTGATAAATCTGAAAAAATAATAATAATTTGTCAATAGTTTGAAACCTTTGACCTCTCCCCCCTTTCTCCACCTCCATACATTTCAGCACACACGCACGCACACACTTCGTATCGATTACGTATTTAATAACCTTTTTAAAACCTTTTCAACGACGACGAATTGAAACCTTTAAATTTTCTTTGTTATCGATATTGAATATTTTTAAAAAAAGGGGGGAAGGAGGAACGCGGAGGGGGGGGAAAGAAAACTTTTTTAAACCTTTTTACTATCAACCTTTTTTTTTTTTAATAAAAATCAATAAAAACGACGAAAATTAAAAAGAGAGAGAAAGAGAGAGACTGAGAGAAAAGTAATAAAAACAAACTGCACCATTTTTTTTTTTTTTTTTTGGCATTCAGGTTATTGGAAAAATTAAAAAAAAAAAAAAAAAAAAAACGTTTCCGTTCGCGAACGGATAAGTCGATATGGTGGCGGCTCGAGGATATTAATAACAGTATGACAGGCCCCTCGGATTTTAAAATTTATTAAACAATATAAAAAAAAACCTCTTTATTTTTCCTTCGTAATTGATTAATTTCCTCTCTTCTAATTGCGGACGGTCGCGTGACGTCACCCGCAATTTTTTAATTTAAAAAAAAATTTTCAAGCAGAAGACAATAATAATAAATTTCCTTTGATCCTTTAATTTTTTTTTTCCCCCGCTAAAGAAAATAATGATGATGATGATGATGATAAATTAATAAAAAAAAAAATATTTAAACGAAAATATTATTACGTTATACACAAACGTTTTATCGGTTTTTTTTTTTTTTGTAAGCGGAAACGGAAACGAAATAAATTTTTTCCGTTTTGTTAATTCCACGTGTGAAAAAAAAAATTTTGTTTTGTTAATTACACTCACACACGCACGCACGCATTCGTGTAATTAAAAAAAGAAAAAAAAAATTAATTAGTTAAATTGTCGTTTGAAATTTTCTTTTTTTTTTCCCCGTCATTCGGGATTTCCGGTTATCAAAACGATTGTACCTCGTTCATTCATTTCCGGTTTTAAATGAGAGATAAAGAAAAAGATATTTAAAAAAAAAAAAAAGAAATTCTTTTTCCTTTTTATTTTTTTTTTTTTTGAACTTTCCCAAAAAAAAAAATAAATAAAAAGGAAAAGGAAGTAACTTTTTGAAAATATTTCAATTTAAAAAAAGGGCAAAAACCACCCTTGAAATTCATTTACGTCCATTTAAGGGTTACTTTTAGTCGAGTTGTCCCAAAGTAAATCTTAACTTCCGTTCCTTTCAACCTTTTTTATACTATCAAATGTGTTTACATAAAAGGCTACTTTGACCGGCTTAATTTTTACCTTTTTCACTTTATCATTTTCTTCTTTTTTTTTCTCTCTCTCTCTCTCTTTCACTCTCTCTATCTGTCTCTTTCTCTTTTTTTTCCCATCTTCTTCTTTGTATGTTAACCTTTTATTTCATTCATTTATTATTTCGCATAAGTAAAAAGATTTTTCTAGAAAATTTAAATTTTTTCTTTCTTTCCCCTATTTTTCCTTTTTTAAACGTGTGAAATTTCAAATTTTTTTTTTTTTTTTTGGTACAACGAGAATAATAATTTATTACACGAAAATTCAAAAGTTATAATAATAATAATAATAATGGTAATAATTAAGTAATTAAAAAATATTAAAAAAAAAAATTAGTGACGAGGTAAATTCATCGATCGAAAAATTTTTCTTTTTTTTAAATAATTTTTAGAAATGTAAAAAAAACGATTTTGGATAAAAAATTCATGAGTGAAATCAATCATTTTATAATTATAACGATAAATTCTAATTTATATGAAGACCGCGTTTCAAATGTTATATTAATAAAAACGTTCCGTCATTTAAGAATAAAAAATATATAAATATATGTATATATACGTGTATATATATAAAATTTTCCAGATTTTATTCAGAGAAAGAGAAAAAAAAAAGGAAACAGGATTCGAAAACTCTTCGGTAAAACTTTTTAAATAAAAACTTTTCCTTTTTTTCCCATTTTTTTTTTTTGGGGGAGAAGGGAAGGCTTCTAATAAAAAATTATTTTTCTAAAAAAAAAATTCGAATAGTTTTTCCAAAGCAAATGATGATGACCATTTCTTACTAAATTAATGAAGACAAAAAAAAAAAATCATTAATGAAAACGAATAATAAAACCCACCCCCACCCCCGGTCTCCCGTTAAAAAAAAAATAAATAAAAATAAATAAATCAATAGGTAGAATGGAAATAAAGGAAGAAAGAGAAAAAAAAGGGAAAGGAGAAAAGTTTTTTTTTTTTTTTTAAAGAATTTAAGGGGGGATTTAAAAAAAAAAAAATTTTTACCCTTAACTTTGACAGAAACTTCCCTTTTATATATTTCGACTTTTTTTTTTTGAGCTAAATGCAAAAATTTTACTTTCCCTTCCTTAAGGGTAACAACATTCGTTCTCCTACATTAATTAGTTATGGATTGTGTAAGACGATGGAGAGAAAAAAGAAAATTTTTGTTTTATATTCGAATCCACCTCGTGTTCGTTTTCTTACTCTATGACAATAATATAAAACCACGTGTTATAATTAATAAATATTTTTTTTTTTTTTTTAAATCCTTTTACTTTTTGTTTAAACCTAATTCTCTATTTTTTTTAAAAAAAAAAAAAAAACCTTTTTTCGGTTTTTAATCCAAGCTTACCAACTTTCTTAAAAAAAAAAAACTTTTTTTTAAAACATTAACTACTAATCTTTCTTTTTAATTTATTTATTTTTTTACCGTAAAATATTTATTAATAATAAATAAATTAAAATTTTTTTTTTTTTAAACAACCGTTCGTTCGTTCGTTTGTTTGTTTCTTTTTTCTTCTTCTTCTTTTCTGTTTGTCTGTCGTGGTGAGAAGAAAAAAAAAAAAAGAAAAAAAAGCAATTTAAAAAATTAAAATCACTGTCAAGTGGTTTGACTAAGTTAATACTGTGTCTTAGGTAGTCAAGGGTGGTTGTTTTTTGTGATCCTTTTAAGACGTTCCTTTTTTTTCCTTTTTTAACGTAATTAATATTTTAAATAAAAAAAAGAGAGAAAAAAGGGGTACGAAAAACTCTGGGAAATTTCTTTTTGTTTTTTTGCTTCTTTTTTTTTTTTGTGGATCTCTTGGCAAAGAATTCAGGTACGCAATTTCATCAATCGACTTGTTATCAATCTCTCTCATAAACCTTAAAGATTATTACGTCATAAATAAAATGAAGAATATTTTTTTTCTTTTTTTTTGAATTATTCAAAACTTTTTAAATGCCATTTTCTTTTTTTTTCCTTTTTCCATATTTTACACGAAAACTAAATTGAAAAAAATAATTTTTTTTAGTAAAAATAGAAAGTAAGAGGAGGAAGAGGGGGAGAAAGAAGAAAAGAAAAGGGAAGAAAAAAATTACGAGGCGAAATAAAGGCACCTGATTTTAAAAATTGTATAAAGTGAGGCGGCAAACCAAGAAGATGTTGAAACGAAGGAGATTTAATTAAGGCGACGACACGCCACAAAAGATGATGAAAATTGCGAGATGAAGGAAAAAAAAAAAAAAGAAAAAAGAAAGAAAGAAGGAGGTGGAGGTTGAGAGAGGGGGAAAAAGGGAAACACAAAAGATGGAAGAAAAGGTAAGAAGAAAATAATAATAATAATAAGAAGAAGAAACGAGAAAAAGTTTTTTTTAAACTCGTAATTTTTTTTTTTTTAAACATTAAATTGACGCGCGATAAAAAAAAATTGCAATTACGTACGTTGAATTACAAAATCCCATAAGAACGTATAAATGCAATCAAAACAAACAAACAAACGAGCGAACAAACGAACAAACGAACGAAACGTATTTAAAAAAACAAAAAAAATTTCTGTGCCCCCTCACTCCAGTTTTTTTTTTTTTCGTTGCTCCCTTTGAGGCAGAAACGAAACCAATTATTTATTTCGCATTAAAAATTTACGTAAGAAAAAAAAAAATCAAACAAACGACAAACAAACGACAAACAAACCTTCAAACAAAATTCAAATTCATAAATAATAAATACAAAAAAAAAAGAAAATTTTTTTTTTTGAAAAATAAAATTTACAAATCAAAATCAACGCACATGTTACTCCTTTATTTTCTAGAGAAAAAAAATTTTATTTATTTATTTATTTATATATTTATTTCTTTTTCATTTAAATAAATTTTTGCTATTTATGTACATATATGTACATAATTTAAATCTTTAATTCAATTTTTAAAATTCCCCTATTTTAATAATAATTTAAACTAAATTAAATTAAAAGAAAAAAACGCCAACGTAAATTTCACTTGTCGATTTTTTTTTAATTTTCTTCAAATCGTAAATTAATAAAAAAAAACCGGATATCCGGTCGAAAACAAAAAAACGGAAATAATTTTCTTTTTTTTTCGGGTAACATTCGGCGTAATATATTGTTTTCACAAGAAAAAAAATTTTCTTTTCTTTTTTTTTCCCGCGAGTTTTTTATTATTATTATTATTTTTATAACTCTCCAGTCTGACGGTTTTTAATCATAATCTGCTTCCCCCGCCCCCTCTCTCCCGCCTTTTGAACTCTACCCCCTCCTCCTCCTCATACCAGCTCGTCGCACGTTCCCTCGACTTCCTTCCGTTTTTCCCTTTTGCACCCTCAAATCGTCTTGACTTCCTTTTTTTCCCCGCGACCCCCTTTCCCCCCTCACAAACATAAAAATAATTGAGTGGATTAAAAGAAAAAGAATTTCTTTCTTTTTCCTCCTTCTTCTGCTTTTTAAAAAATCGTCGTCTGCTTTTTTTTTTTTTTCTTCTGCTTTAAGAAAAAAAATCTTAATAATATTTCCTTCGACATTTATTTACACACGCACACATTCTAATAATAACTTAAAGAAAAATTTTTCACGTTAATAATTTTATTAATAAATTAAATAAATAAAAATATCGTCTGCTTTACAAATAATAATAATAATTATTATTATTTATCATTTTATCCGTTGTTCGAATCACGTTTGATTTTTTGTTTTTTGTTTTTGTTTTCGGACAAACTCATGAGTTTTTTTCCAAAAAATTTTTTTTTTTTTATATTATCATTATTATTATTATCCATTTGAAAAAAAAATTAATAATTCTTCTGCTTTTAAAATAATAAAATGATTATTATTATTATTAGTAGTAGATATTTATCGAATTGTTTTTTTTATTTTTTTTATTGTAAAAAATAAAAATTTCATTGTTGTATTCATCATCCATCTAAATATAATTAATTTAAAAAAAATGACGTTGATAATAATAATAATAATAATAATAATGTAATTAAATGAAAAATATGTTTTTCGTTTGTCCTTTTCGTTTAGGTTTTCCCAGTCAGTGTCGGATTGGTGATTGTTTTTGACGTTTTTTCTTATCAAATAAAAAATTAATTAAAAAATAGAAATCCGGTTGTCAAATTAAAATTGCATTTATTAACTTTTTTTTTTTTTATATTTCACATCGTCGTGTAAATAATAATAATAATAATAATAATAATTGGTAAAAACGTGCCTGCCACGACGTTTTAAAAATCGATTTTTTTTTGTTTAAAAAAATTTTTTATATTGAAAAAAAAAAAGAGAAAAAAAGGAAGAGGAAAGTTACGGATGGCGGATGTAAAAAACGAAAAAGAGAGAGAGAGAGAGAATGAAACCATAATAATAATACTGGTGGTAGTAGTAATCGTGAGGGCCTGTTAATTAGAGACCTGTCAGCATCAGAATCTAAGATGAAGCTTAATAAAATAAAAAAAAAGAGAAAGAGTGAGAAAGAGAGAGACAGATAGGTAATCGGTTAAAATTTTATTAATTAATTAATTATTATTAATATTATTATTACCTTTATTTATTTATTTATTTATCGATTGATTAATAAATAAATAAATAAAATTTGATTTTTTTTCATCCCCTCTCCCCTCTTCGCTCTCCGCTCCCTCCCCCCCACACCCAAAAAAAAAAAGATAAAATAATAAAAATAAAAAACCCGGAACCGGAAATTTTTTTATCGTTTGGAAAATGTCGAAAATCTATTTTTTTTTTTTTTTTTTTTCAATCGGAGTAAATCGTTTTTTTATTTTTCCTTTAAGGCTCCTTTTCTCCTCGACCCTTGCCTCCCCCCCTCAATTTTTTTTTTTTCGAATCATGAGCCATTCATAAAAAAATCATCCGCCACGGATTTTCTTTCATTCTTTCATTCTTTTTTTTTTTTTTTTTTACCCCCCTTTCCCCGGGCAAAAAGGGTTCAACTCGCAAAATACAAAAAAAATTATTATTATTATTATTATCAGCGTTTTGTTTTTTTTTTCGCGCGAAACGTTCGTCAAAGAAGAGTTTCTAGAACTTTTCATTTTCTTTTCCGAAAAATCAAAAAGTCGTTTCCTTCATAAGTAAACAAATAACGAGAAATTATTGTTTCGATAATATTATAAAAATAATAATAATAATAATACAGACATTATTAATTTTCATTATCTGAAAACTAAAAACTTATTAATTAATTAATAATAATAATAATAATAATAATAATAATAATAATAATAACACACGCACGATTCCTTTTTATATAATAATTTGAGGGCTTTTAAGCAAACATTAAATTTTAACCTCAAAAATAAACACGGAGGCGGCGGTAACAGTAGCGGCGGCGTCGGCGTCGGCGGTTGCATACGAAAAATGAGGGGAAGGAAGAACGTGTGATGATGATAATAATAATAATAATTAAGGGTAGGCTTTAATGGTGTTAATCGTGTGAGATTTTTTAATTATCGTTTATTAAATACGAGATTAATTTTCCAAAACAAAAAAAAAAAAAAAATTGCGGGAAAATTTTAATTAATTTAAAAAAACTGTTTATGTTATAAGGTAAGCATATGAATTTTATTTTTTTTAAAAATAAAATTTTTATAAATATATGAGCGTGTTTTTGTGTGTGTGTTGGATTACGGCGACTTGGACCTGTTTTTCCCTGAAGAAAAAGGGGAAAAAAAATTTTTTTTCTCTCTCTCTCATCCCCGTTCGTAAGGGATGATTTGGGATAACAAAAAAAAAAAAAAAATTTTTTTTTTTTTTTGCGATCGCGTGATTGATTTTTAAGGATCGAGTGAGTTAATAAGTAAAGTTTATTTAATAATTTTTTTTTTTTTTTACTCACACCCCCTACGTCACCGCGGTAATTAATTAATATAACGGCTCTTTGATAATACCTTTCTTTTATTTTGCGAAGGAAAGAAAATTAATAAAAAAATCTTATTACGGTACTGAAATTAAAAAGTTGTAATAAAGCCCACATGGCGGGAGATATTTTTTTTTTCGAACACAAAAAGGTTTTTTCTATTATTTATAAATTTTTATCAGTTTGGACTGTGTAATTAAAAAAACGTTGGTGAGCCTTTTTTGCCCTACATTTTCATCAAGGAACACAGAGCAACCCTTATTGCATTTTCCTTTCCTCCCCTCTACCCTCTCCTTTCCCCCCTCTCACTCTCTCTTTCCATTTTCTTCTTTTTTTTTTTTTTCATTTAATGTTTTTCTTCGATAAAAACTTTTTAAAACTTTTCGTCGTCCGCCATCATTTTTAGTCGGGGTAGAGAGAAGAAAAAAAAAAAAAAGAAGGAAAAAAAAAGAAAAAACTTTTTTTTTTTTTTTATTTTTCTTTTTCACATGATCTCATTTGTTTTTTATTCGTCCGTTTTTTTTTTTCTGCTTTTTTTTTTTTTAATGCGCGTGCGCGCGCGTTTTTTTCTTTTCCGGTTTTCTTTTTTTTTAAAAGCTTTCATCCATTTTTACGTTTTAAATATAAAAAAAAAAAAAGTCATATATTAATTTTTAATTTTTTTTTTGTGTGCGTTTATTTACTCTATGGAATTTTTATTCGTCTCATCGAAACTCGTCTGTTAAAAGTTTTTCTTTTTTTTTTCCCCACACACACATCTTTAATTTCGTCATTACGATTCTCTCACTCTCTCACTCTTTCTGTTAATTAACGTTATCATAATCAAAATTATTATTATCACACATTTATTACCACCGCGGATTTTTCACCGCCCCGTTTTAAAATTTTCACACGGAATGAAATAATAATAATAATAATGATAATAATGTTTTTTTAACATGCGTGAATAAACCGGGTTTTGAAAGTCAATAAAATTAAAATTTAACTGCGTGAGTGTGTGTGTAAGTGTAATAAATTTTGGATGGAGTATCATTTTCTTGTACAAGAGTAATGGCGAGAGATCCACAGTTGGAAAGTCTTGTAAAGCAAGTATCATAAAATCCAAATGAATCCCTCGACACACACTAACTCTCTCTCACTCTCTTTCTCACTCTCTCTCTGTCTTTCTTCAAATGATTGCATTAGACAAAATTCGGATTTTATCCAGATTCTTACATTTCTCAGACGTTTTCTTTGTCTCTTTCTCTCTCTCTCTCTCTCGCATTTCGCTCAAACCACTACCGCCACCGCCTTTTACCTAAAAAATCCCCACCTATATATATATCATCATCATCATCATCGTCGTCATCTCTTTCACATTTTCCATTTTCGTTAATTTCTCTCAACTGACTTAAACCTCAATGTGTTGTTGTTGTTGTTGTCACGAGCATAAACGTTCGCTCCTTTATTTTATACTTAAAACCTTTTAATAATGACTAATTATCATCTTATTTGATGATAATGATGATAATAATGCCACAAAACCTTAATCTTGTTGATAATAATAATGATAATAACGTTAAAATAAAAAATGTAAACGTTTCAAAAATTTCTACTACCTTTTTTTCCTCTTTTTTTTTTTTCTCCATCGAAACGCGTAATCAAATATTATTATTATTATTATCATTCTTACGATTTTTCCTTGTTCTGCTTTTTTATTATCATTATCATCATTATTAAATTTAAAAAAAAAAAATCGTGATTAACATCGAAAGTAAAAAAAAAAAAATTACAGAACGAACGAAATTCAATAGAATTTGAATTTTTTTCTTTTTTTTTTTTTAAATATCCCATTTTTTTTAAGACTTGAAAACGATTTCTGAACGACGTTACAAAATGAAAAGAAAAGAGTGAGATGTAAAAAAAAAAAAAAAAGAGAGAGAGAGAAAGAGAGATAGATAGAGGAAAGGAGAGGATAAATAGTCTGAGGGTAAACGACGAGATGAGAACAAACGTCTCACTAAGAACAAGAAATGCTCAGAGGGTTGAAAATTTGCATTTTAAATTACGCTTCAGTTAAAGACGCTTTTGAAAAAAAAAAAAAAAAAAAAGAAGCCAAAATCAAAAAAAGAATGAAAGCCATTTAAAAAAAAAAAAAAAAAACTGGAAAACTGGAAAACTGGAAGCGAAAGAAAAAAAAAAAAGAAAATTTTTTTTTTTTTTTGGCTCGTTTCAATAATTCCAGCTGACGATGACAATCCAAACTCTCCCAAAAAAAAAAAAAATTAACGTCGTCGGTTGTCGTCGTCGTTGTTTTTTTTTAAAAAAAATCCGTTAATTATTATTATTATTATTATTATTATTATTATTATTATTTATAATTATTAAAATCCATTTTGTTTTCTAATTACACGTTTATTTTTATATTTTTTTTCTTTAAAAAATTCGAGTCAATCGAAACGATTGTTTTTTTTTTTTTTTTTATTCAACCATCACTGCCTTCTATGAATATTCATCGTTTTTCATTTTTTCCTCTTTCCTTTTTTTTTTTTTATTCCTTTCATTTTCCTTTTTTTTATTTATTTTCTTCCATGGAGAAAAAAAATGGGGGGAAGGGGAGAGAGAGAGAGAAAATTTTTTTGGTTTTGACTGTCAGTTAAGAAAAAAAAAAAAAAAATCAGTCATATTTAAGTGAACTATCAAAGTCATATTTTTCTTCTTTTTTTCCCCCTCTTCTTTCCTTTTCTTCCCCTTTCCTTCCTTTTTTTACTTAAATTAACATTCTGAGATTTATAATAATAATAATAATAATAATAATAATAATAATAATAATAATAATAATAATAATAATAAAGAGAGATAGATTCAATCGTAAAAAAAGAAGAAAAAACAAATTTCTTGATTTAATGAATGTCATAATGAATTCAAATCGATTGTTTATTATTATCACTGTTGCCAACCGCCCCAAAAAAAACCCGCGAAATTTAAACAAAATAATAATTTGACGACGATTTTTTACGAAACGTGGAAAAGAAAGAAAATAATAATAATAATAGGAAGAAGAAGAAGAAGAAGAAGAAAAAAAAAATTACCTTAACTTTTTTTTAAAAAAATTTTTTTTTTTTTTGTCTCTTTCTACTTTTTCTGTCTGTCTTTTTCCATTTTTTTTCCTCTCTCTCCCATCCCTTTAGAAATTTATTTTCTATCTTTCTTTCATTTTCTTTTAGAAAAAAAAAATAAAAAAATAAAATAAAAGTTTTGGAAAAACTTTTTTTTTTTTCCCTCGAAGCTGAATAGATGAAAAATCTTTTTTTTTTATTTTCTTTTCCTTTCCTTTTTTTTCCTTTTTTTTCTTTTTTTTTTATTTTTTCATACCTTCTGAAAATCTTATTTTGTTATTCGTCAATTTAATTTTATCATAAGGTAAACATAAAGAGAAAAGAAAATTTAATGAAAGGGGGTAAAATAACGAGAATATATTTATTTATTTATTTTTATTTTTTCTAAATGTTTGTGAATGAATTTTGGGGTTAAAAAAAAAGCAGAAGAAAAATTTTATAAAATAAGGGAAGAAAACTTTTAAAAAGAGAAAGAGAAACAGAGAGGAGGGAACGGTGGGGGCGGGGAGAGGGGGAGGGAGAAAGAAAGAAAGAAAAACGTGTAAAGAGTTTAAAAAAAAATTTCGAGTAAATTCGAATTTTGTTATTTATAATAATAATAATAATGAAAGAAAATTAAAAATATTATTATTATTATTGTTTTAAGTAAGGAAAAACAAACAAACAATCAAACAAAAAAAAAAACCGCGTAGACACGTTTATTTTAATTATAAATTGTTTTAAAAAAAAAAAAAAGAAAATGGAGTTCTTAGAAATCGACCGCGCGAATTCATCGGTATAAATATATATATAAAAAAAAAAAAATCCCACAGCAGGAACCGATGTGGAAATGAACGACTAATGCGTACGCGTCAACCGCAGCATCTACTCCCACGATCCACAGCATCCGAATTATCTCCTCTCTCTCTCCTATTGCCACTTCAACTTATGACACGCTGTGCTTTCCTTCTTATAATTTAAATTATATTTCAATTTAAAAAAAAAAAAAAGAAATCAATTTATTATTATTATTTTATTTCCTTTTCTTTTTTTCTTTCCCTTTTCACGATTCTCTCCATCTCTCTCTCTCTCTCTCTCTCTCTCACTCTCTCACTCTCTCAATCTATCTTTCATCAATTTTATAATATAAAAGAAACGAAAACGAAAAAAAAAAAGCAGAAGACAACAAAAGAATAAAATAAAATAAAAAACATAACGACGACGAAAAACAAAACGGGGTGAGGGTGGGGGAAATCGGAATAATAAGTTTTTGAAAATAAAATTTCAATCCCCCTCCTTTCTCCCTCACCGCTTTCCCTCCTTCCACTCCCACGATTTTTTGTAAATTTCTTATTTTACAACTGTCGATTGATACATAAACTAAATTTGTTTCCAAAAATTTTCCTTTTTTTCTCCAGACTTTTAAGATAATACGATTTTTTCCAAAAAAAAAAAAAAAAAAAAAAAAACAAAACAAAACAAAAAACAAAAAACTTTTTGACAATTTTATCGTAAAAACAACAACAATAATAATAATAATAAACAATTTTTGGCGCCAATTATATAAATTGCTTTTCAACGCGACCATTTAAAATCGCGACGAAAAAAAAAAAGAAAAGGAGTAATAAAAATCAAAATTATTATCATCATCATCATTATTATTATTAGAATTTTCTAGAAACAAAAAAAAAAAATCTAATTTCGACCGCGTTTTAGTTATTAATAAATAAATAAATAAATAATTTACGATTTTATTTATTAATCTTTCCCTAACCCTCACCCCCTTCGATTCAATAACAATAATTATTGTTAAAGTTAATAATAATAATAATAATAATAATAATAATGATTACGTAATAAATTTTTTCCCGTTTTTTTTATCTACGAAAGCCCACGCGTTGAATTTTATAAATATTTACATTTGATTTTTTTTCTTTTTTTTTTTTATCACACTTGAAAAGTTCAATAAATATTTTAAAGTTAAATTTAACTAAAAAAAAAAAAAACTTTTATTTTTTTTAACGTTAAAAAGGTAAAAATGGCGGAGGAAGGGGGAAGCTAGGCGAGGGAGGTGGGGGCGGCGAGAAAAACGTATGTGGCATAAGTAACATAATAATTTGAAATTTAAATTTAAATTTTTACAAACTTAACAAAAAAAATATAAAATAAAAAAAAAAATTTATTTGAATTTGAAATAAGAAGGTTGAAACAAAAAAAAAAAATATTTTTCTCTGCTTTTAAGGGGGGGGGGTAAGGAGAGAGAGAGGGGAGGGAGGGGGGAGAGCAGGAGGAGAAAGAAAACACGAGACTTTCGAATTTGTTTTTTTTTAAAAAAAGTGGGAGTGAGAGAGAGAAAGGAAGGAAATTTAATTAATTATTGAAATTATCATCATCATCATCATCATCATCATCATCATCATCATCATCATTATGATTAGGTCAGAAAGGCTGTCTGGGTATCGATAATGGCGGAAGCGGTGGTAATAAATGAAAAATTGTAAAAAAAAAAAAAAAAAAAATTTAAATAAAAAATTTTCACTCCCCTCCTCCCCCCTCAAAAAAAAAAAAAAGCGTAAAGTGAAAGTTGATCTCTCCTCCTTTCTGAATAATAATAATGTCGTACGTACGTGTGCGTGTACGTGAGGGTGTGTGCGTGTGAGGGGTGCGTATATGTGTATATAAATACATCAACGAGAAACGTTTTAAATCTGTTAAGGGATTTTTTATTACTTTTTTTTTTTTTTCATTTTTTTTTTTTTTTACCCTCAATAACCCTTAACAATACTAATGCACATACGTTGAAAAAAAAAAAATTTGACGTGGAAACAGATTTTTGAAAAAAAAAAAAACAAAAAACATTAAAACACTTTAAGAAAAAGAATGAGAGAGGAAAACAAAAAAAATCTTAATTTTTTTTTTTTTTTTTTCATTCGGAAAAGGGATGAAAAAGTTTTTGTTTTTTGTCGGGGATTTAGAATTCTGAAAAAATTTGTACACGACCCTACCTTTTTTTTTTTTTAATTTTTTTTCTAGGAAATAAAATCACGAAACCGAATCGAAATCCGCCGACATCGCGCGTATATAAACGCGTAAAAAAAAACATTTTTTTTTCGGGGGGCGGGTCCGGGGGGGTGGGGCGGGGGCGTGAGTTAAAACGTCTGGAAAATGGAAAAGTAATTACTGGAAATATTTATTTTAAGTTAAAATTATTTGAAAACTCTCTCTCTCTCTCTCTCTCTTTCTCTTCTACCAAAGAATGTCGGGTGCAAGAGAATTTTTAGAATGTGTGTGCGTGTGGGTGGGTGAGTGCGTGTGCGTGTTCGTGCGTGTGTGTATGAGTAACTGGCAGGACGGCGGGTGAAATGATTGATCGTTACGGTAATTGGATGATCGATGACTTAAGTTCATCAGTGGGTCTCGATGGTCCTCACGACTCATTACTAAAATCTATTTCCTTTTTAGTTTTTCTTTGTTTTCTTTTCTGAAAGTGGCAGCAGAGAGAAAAAAAAAAAAAAAACTTTTTCGTGCTTCGTTGCCTTTCCTTTTCGAAAACCGTTACATTAAATTATTTTTTCGCACTTTGAAATAAAAAAAAAAATTAATGAAATGAATTTTCCGGTTAACGAAAAAAAAAACAATAATAATAATAATATTAATAATCCTCGAGTCTATAATTTTTTTTTCTCTCTCCCACTCACTCTCACGATCGCGTATATTGTCCTCTGGAGAAAAAGTTTTTCCTCCTTTTTATTATTATTATTATCTATCTATTTTCTTATTCATCACGTTTACAAAAAAAACTTTGGAATTTTCTTTTTTTTTTTTCCAGGACCGAATGAATCCACCACGCAAACAAAAAGAAAAACGATTTCGTTTTCTCATTAACATATCCACGACTCGTCTGGAAAAACAACAGCAGAAAAAAAGAAAAACGCGCGTTTCGAAACGCGATAACGTTTACAATAAAATCATTTTGGAAAAACACTTTAAAAAAAATCTTCACACACAATACGATCGAATTTACAATGATATCATCATCATCATTATTATTATTATTATTAATTTTTCATATCGTGTTTCCTGCTTTTCTTGTTGTTACAAATACAAAGAAGTTTACTCTCCTTCTTCTCTTTTCTATTTACACGACGCAAAAAAAAACAAAAATTTTCACGTATCTTTATCATGTAAAACAATAATAAAATTATTCCGTTATATTCGTAATTTTTTTTTTTCACGGAGGGAGGAAAAACATCGATTAATCGATTTATCGATCGATATTTTATCGATTTACTCTCTCTCTCTCTCGCGCGCGTGTATATAATTTATTTAAATTTTCAGTTTCAATTACACGACGTTGTAGAGAGAGAAAGAGAGAGAAAAAAAAAAGTTTCCAAAAAGTTTTTTTTCAAACCGAAATATTTTTTTCCACTCGCATAAATATACGTTAATGATAATGATGATGATGATGATGATAATAATAATAATAATAATAATATATAAAAGTTAGAGAAAAAAAAAAGGTTTCAAAACTCTTAAATTATACAAAATAACAAATGATGGTAATTTTTCTCGGTGGACAATTTTTTTTTTTTTTTTGTGAAAATGATGGATTTCGTTTGGGAAATTTTTTACCTTTCAAAAATTCATCTTTTTTTTTTTTTATGGATAAAACTGGAGAAGTAAAAAAAAAAAAAAAAGTAAGGTAGTAACGAAGGGCAGGTAGGAGGAGGGTGGGAGGGAAGGAAGGCGGAGAGGGGGGCAAGAGAGAAAGAGAGAGAAAAGGTTGATTTTATATATATATATTTCCATCTCTTTCTCTCCTTTATTTTTTTTTTTTTTTCATTTTCCGATATTATTTTTTTTTCCTTCCTTCCTTCCTTCCTTCCTTTTTTTCTCCAGGTTTAAATATTTGATAAGAACAATATCCGCGGTCTTTTTTTTTTTTTTTGTTTCAGGAGCCTTAATTTTTAATACAAGTTATTTTGTCAGTTTTTTTTTTTTCGTGGAAGTGTGTTTCTCTTCAATTTTTTAATCCCCTCCATCATTATTTAAAGGACGCTAGTGGGGAGCGGGAAGCGGGGGGTAGGTGGCGGGGGGCAAAGAACGGGGGGAGAGAGCTTTTATTTTATAAATTTTTTTTAACCGTCCCCTCCCCTTTTTCTCTCTCTCTCTCTTACTCACTCTCTTTTCCTCTGTCAATTTTTATGTTTTCCTCTAGCATTTTTTTTTTTAAGGTAAATTTTCCAAGAAAAAAATTCCCCCCCCCCTTTTTCACTCGTTATCAGCATCCTTCCTGTCGGGTGAATATACTACGTATTTTTTTTTTGAAGAGTTTTTTTCTTTTTTTATGGATAAAATAATTATTGTAGTTTTTTTTTTATCAAAAGTCAATTTAAAAAAACCGGAAGTTATTATTATTATTATTATTATTAATTTCTCCAAACAATTATTTATTTTTTTAAATATCATTAAATTTTTTTGTTCGATTTTTAAATTGTTTTTTCGATTTCGATGAATCGAAATCGAAACGGGGAAAAAAAAATTCCAGGGATTTTAATAAGAAAACAAAACAAAACAAAAAAGTTTTAAATTTTTAAACAAAACGCGGGTAAAAAAAAAAAAAAAAAATTTTTCAAAGGAAAAAAGGTAAGTAAGAACCGAAGGGAAAAAAAAAAATTTTTTTTTCCTTTTTTTTTTTTCTACCGCCACGTTATTAACAATTTCATTGGGAAAAAGTAATTGGATTTGTTTCCAGAGGTTTTTGAAAATGAAAGGTTGGTTTTTTAGAATGGTGGGAGAAGAGAAAAAGAGAGAGGGGGAGAGAGGAGAGAGAGGGAAGGGAAGGAAGAGAGGAACGGAGGGAAAGAGGGGGGGAGTTAGGGGAACGTTGACCTACGTATCTTACGTTTATTTAATTCAAATTAAAAAAAAAATTCCTACGCAATCATCTACCCCAAACTCTTACTTTTTTTTTTTGCCTTTTTGAACCGTCTCACGATCTTAATCAAAAAAAAAATTACCCCAAAGGTAAATGAATGAATGAATGAATGAATGAATGAATGAATGAATGTAAATTTTTTTGATTGATAGCGAGTGAGTGAGTGAGTGACCTCCTAATCAATTTTTTGTTATCAAACATTTTAATTAAATTTTTTTTTTTATTAACCATAAACAATACACACGAAACAAAACTATTTTTTTTTTTATTTATAAAATTTATATAAATAGTGATAACAAAAAAGACGTGGCACGATGGAAAAAACCTCCCACGTTTGAATTCTTTCAACAAAAAAAAAAAATTTCATCGAATTAATAAACAAAAAAAAAAAAAATAAGGAAAAAAAAATAACAAATTTGCATTTATATAGAGTACTAAAATAAATATTTCCCATGATAATGTTTTCTATTTTTTTTTTTTTCCTTTTTACTCCACCACCAATTCATATTTCTATCTCACTCTCTCCCACTCTCTCTCTCTCTTTCTCCATTTGTTTAAAAATAAAAAAAAAAATTCAACAAGTCATTCACTTTTTTTTTCTCAGAAATGGAAAAAAAAAAAAAATTAAAAACTTTTTTTTTTTATAATACGTGCTTTTCTCATCGTTACCACCGCCATCCCCCACCATCACCGCCACCACCATCTTGCACCATCACCTTGCACCATCTTTCCACCTATACAATTTCAATATTTAAATTACGATAAAATAAACGCAGGGAAAAAGAAAAAAAAATAAGAACGAAATTTATAGAAACTATAAAAATATAAGATATACAATACGAGTGATGGTCCTTAACAGCATCACTTTTATCTAAAAAAAAAAATTTAGAGAGAGAGAGAGAGAGGGGGTGAATCTTTCCTTTAGAGAAAAAAAGGGTGTGTGCGTGAGAAGAACTGATATGAATATTTAACTAAAGGTTTTGTTTTTTTTTTTTTTTTTACATTCACGACGAGGGAATTTCAAAAAAAAAAACCTTGGAATAAATTTTTTTTTTTTTTCCTTCTTATAAATTGATCTAAAAATGAGTCAAACAAAAAATTATTATTATTATTATTATTATTATTATTATTATTATTATTATTATTGAGAATTTTTTCGTAGAGTTTAATTGACACGAAACGAACAAACATTTCTTGATTACTCCAGACTTGATTTTTTTTTTTTTCCCGAATAAAAATTAAATATATTTATATGAAAGAAAAAAATAAACTGGAGAAAATTTTTCCAAAATGTATTTTTCCTCCTCTCCCTCCTCCCCCTTCTTCCCGATTCCTCCCACCCTTTCCTACCATTTCGAAATGGGGTGGAAAAAAAGGTCGAGCCCAAGTGTTTTCGACTATTTTCTCGCTTTTACTTTTCTTAATCCCAGGGGTTGAACCTAAGATAATTCACCGTGTTTAATCTTGTTCGCCTTGTTGGAAAAAAAAGAGAGAGAGAGATATACATAGAGAGAGATACCGGGGAGAGAGAGAGAAAACTGCTAAAATTCCAGTTCGTGAAAAAGAAAAGTAAAATCATTTTTGACCCTCCTGGACAAAATGTTCATTTTATTTAATTCGTAAAACGAATGTCAATAAGTCATCATCATCATCATCATCAACGATGTTTTTATTTCGTTTAATTAAAATTTATTATTATTATTATTATTAAATTTAAAATTCGTTGAATTATTCTAGAATTTTCTATAACGAAACGCGCTCTCTCTATAATGATTTTTTTTTAACTTTTTTTTTACGTTTTTTTTTTTTTTTTTTTATAAGACGAATAAAAAAATAAAACAAATTTAATGTTTAGCTTAGGAATTATAAAAAAAAAAAAGTTTTTTAATAATGATTTGTCGTTTTCATCGTCGTCATATTCGCGAAAATTCGATGATTAGGTTAGTGTTCCCACAGGCAGAATTTTCCGGGAGTTTGATAACAATACAATAGATTTGGTTTAATCCCTTGGGTACCCTATACGTATAACCTTCAAGTTATTGTCGTTCTTCGTTCGTCTTTCTTTATACGACTTTGAGATTTATTTATTTTATTTTCTGGTCCTTTCCATCATCCCGTTCCATCCCCATCCCCATCCTCATCCCATCTCATCCCTCCCTCTCCCTTTTTTCATTTCTTATTTTCAAGAAAATAGTTGTTAAGATGAGTGTCAATTTTTTTTTTTTTTCTTTACTTTAATCTAGAAAAATAAAATAAAAAAAAATTTCTAATTCCATGTCGTGCGTGCGTGCGTGCGTGTGCGTGCGTGTTAAAATTTCCCGGAGTTTACTTTCTCTCTCTCTCTCTTTTTTGCATTTTTTTTCTCTCTTTCGTTTGTTTAACCATAACTAAATTTACATATTAAGGTTAAATTTCTCAACCATTAAATGGGTGAACGTGAGAATTGAAACCTCCAAGAGTGTGTGCGTGTGTGTAAACTCTTACACTTTCGTACTCTTATCACCCTTTTCCTTTCTCTTTTCTACTTCCACTTTAAGTCAATGACAATTTAAATATGTAAATCTTATAAATTTTCTTTCTACCTCCTCCTCTTCCTCCACGTTCGAGGAAGATGAGCCTATCGTTCTTTAAAACGTGTGAGAAAATCACCGGGAAAAAAAACAAAAAAAATTCGTTCATCCCATCATCATCATCATCATCATCATCATTATCATCATCATCATCATTATTATTATCATTATGGTTCCGCATAAAAAAAAATTGAAAATTATTTTTCTTTTTGTTAATTATTTCGTTTACTAATTGCAAAATAGCTTCGAGACAAATTTTAATTGATTAGTAATAAAATTGAATTAAATCAGAACGAACGTCGTCCTCGTTTGTTGTTGTTGTTGTTGTTTGTTGGGAAAATTTTGCGTTCGGCCTTTTTCTCCATGAAGAACGAAGAACAAAAAACAAAAAAAAAAAAAATTATCATTTTAAAAGGAAAATGAATAATAATAATGATAATAATAAAATCGTGTTTCGTAAAAAAAAGGAGGAAAAATAAAAACAAAAAAGAAAAGAAAGAAAGAAAAGAAAAATTTTTAACAAATTGAGGCAGAGAGAAAGAGAAAGAGAGAGAGAGAAACAAAGAAAACTGAGTTGGTAAAGTTGATTATTACTCGTTATTAGGGAAAAAAGAAAGGAAAAAGGGATTGAGAGGATTGAGGGGGGAGAGTGAGAGAGAGAGAGAGAGGAAAGGAGGGAGGGAAAAGAATAAAATGGCGAAGGATTCTAGAGAATGGATGGCATTAAAAAAGAGAGAAAGAGAGAGAGAGAGAGAGACCAAGAAAACCCTGGAGCTCCTACAACAAATCAAGTAATTAGCAAAGCCAACCTTCGCTCTATCGCTCTCCTAAGACCAACTTCTTTTTCTTTCTTTTATCTATATATTTATATATATATTTGAATACCGGATAAAAAAAAATTTTTTATTCTTCTTCCACGACATTTTTTTTTCATTAAAAAAATTTTTAACGCGTGAACGCCCATTATAGTACACATAAATATTAATTTTTTAATAAATGATTTTTTTAAAAAAAAGTGTCGTTTTCGATATTCATTCTACAACCACGTCAATATTTACTAACACACTCACGCACGGAAAACCAACGTAAAAAAAAAAGTGGTATTAATTAAAAATTTAATCAAAAATCTTTAGAAAAGATTTTTTTTTTTTTTTTGCTGGAATATTCAAACTGGACAAATAAAAATGCTGGAACGAAAAATAAAATATCGAAAAACGATGACGTTAAAAAAAAAAAAAAATTTTATTCATTCATATTATCACACAACCCTCCGACATTTTTCTCTCACTCTTTCTCTCCTTCTATCTCTCTCTCTCTTTTTCTCCAGGCTCCACGAGCTTTTCTCTTAATAACTTTAATTAATAATTTTTTTTTTTTTAATTTTAAACGAAAAAGGGAATAAAAGAAGAAATTAAAAGAAAAAAAAAAATTATTATTATTGCTTCTTTGATTTTGTGCCAAGATATTTAACGTCGTCCGAATGATAATAATAATAATAATAATAATGATGATAATAATAATAATCAAAACAACGAACACGAAATAAAAAAAAGGAAAAAAAAAGAAAAACTCTTTTTTTCCTTTCCTTTCCTTTCCTTCCTTCCTTTTTACATCCCTTAATTTTAAAACTTAAAATTAAAAAGGGTTGATTTTCTTTTTATTTTCTCTCACTCTTTCCCTCTCTCTCTATTTATCTATCTTTCTCTCTTTCTTTTTTTTCCGTTAATAATTTATCGAATTGTTAATGGAATTTTTTTTTTTAAATATATATATATATGTTAATCGATTATAAATAAATAAATTTTCATCTTCTGGACAGATCTGGAGGAAAATGTTTTTCTTAATGGAAGCGAAAAAATTGTAAAGTCATTGTGTGTGCGTGTGCTGGAGCTGGAGCTGGAGCTGGAGAGTCGTCTGAAAGGGAGGGATACGAAGGTAAAAAAAAAAAAGGTTCTCATCAAACCTTACAAGAAGGTTAAATTAACGGAATATCTCTCTCCCTCTCTCCAAAGGGAAATTTTCACGCCTTTTTTTCTTTTTTGATAACTCTGAAAAATTTCCATCTCTCTAGAAATGTTTTTCAGAGTGAAATGACTTTTTTATCCAGTTATCCAGCGAACGAACTATACGGTCAACCCTTTGTTGTGGGTGGCGGGGATGATGGTGACGGCGGGGGTGGCGGTATCCGAGTAGGTTTTTTTTTCCCTATACTCATTCGTTTGTGTTTTTTTTGAACTGTTTTTTTTTTTTTTTTGATTTTATTTTCGACGGTGGTCGAAAAAAAACAGGAAAAAGAAAAGGAAAAAGGGGAAAAAGGTTCGAAATTTAGTATTTGTAAAGCAAAATGGGTAACCCCTTGCAAAAAGTATATTAGATACGTGATGAAAATGCGACAGAAAAAATCCCCGAAAAAAAAAAGAAAAGTTGTTGTCGGTGACGATAAAATGATGAATTGAAAATTAATACGAGAGTGAAAGAGAAAAAAGATTCGTGGGAGAAGAAGAAAAGGAAAAAAAAGGAAAAAAAAAAAGGAAAAAGGTTCTTTGATATTTTTCGACATTTTTCGACAACCGACGAGTAAAAAAAAAAAAAAAAAAAAAAAAAAAAATAAACGGACACAGACACACCAGCAGACTGTTGCTTCCCTTCGGGTTTTTTTTTTTTCTTCTTCTTACTCAACATGAATAAATTTACATTGAGATTTTTTTTTTTTTTCAAACGTTTTCAAAATCCCTCGTTTAAGAAAATACTGTTGTGAAAGATGGCGGAAAGTTTTACTGCGACATTTTTTTTTTTAACGATATTTTTCCCTCACACACACGCACGCACGCACACATCCTACCTCCCTTTCCTCTCCCTTTCCCTTTCCCTTTTTCTCTTTTCCCTTAATTTTTCTTTCCTTTTTTTTACTTTTCAAAACTTTAAAATTAAATCGATTAACGATTTAAAAATTTATTATCATTATTATTATTATTATTATTTTTTCCTCTCGTTATGAAAATGTAAATTTATTATCGTCAATAAATAAATAATTAATCAATAAATTCATTTTTTCTTTTTTTAATAAAAATAAAAATAAATATAAATCGATTTTTTTTTATTTACATAAATTAATTTATTAATAATTACGATGAGATCGAAAAAAAAAAATAATAAAATCTCCGAGAGAGAAGAAAAAAAAGAAAAGAAGAAGGAGGAGAAGAAGAAGGAGGAGGTAAGGGAAAAAAGGAAGAAAAGAAAAAAAGAGAAAGAATATTTATGCAAAAGAGAAAACAGTTGATTTTAGACTTGACTGTCATGTTAAAAATTTATTTCAAGTTTTGGTGTGGCGGCGGTGGTGGTGGTGGCTGTTGTAGAGAGAAGAAAGAAGGAAAATTCTGATGACGGTGTAGAAGGAGAAGGAGAAGGAGGAGGAGGAGAAAGAGAAAAAGAGAAGGGGAGGAAGAGTGTAAAAAAGTGAGAAAAGTATAAAATGTTTAAAAAGACCCAAAAAAGGTGGGTTGGTTGGTTGGTTGTGGGAGGAGGAGAGGAAGGGAGGGACTCGATGACGTGTGTGTCGTAAGAGCCGCAGCTGCTGTCGTCGTCATCGTCGTCGTCGTCGTCTATGCAAATTTTCTTTTTTTTTCCTCTTATAAATTAAATCCTAAAAAATTTTACGTTTTTCCTTTTGTTTTTTTCCTATCACCTAGCATACCATTTATTGTAAAAAGTTTTCTTACGAATCGTTTCGCCCCCCCACCACCCCTTTCGCCTCCCCGAAAAAAATCCGATTTTTTCCCCGAATATCTCCATCATCGCCATTTTCTTTTCTATTATCCAAAACTCCTCACATTTGAATTTTTTTTTTTTTTTTATAATAAAAAAAAAAAAAAAAAAAAAAAAAAGTAATTTCTTAGTAAAAAAAAAAAATTTTTTTTTCTTTTTTTTAATTGAATATTTTTTTTCCTTGTTACGGCCCTGAGGTCTCACGGGAATTACATTATGTCATTTGCATTGTAATATCTATTCAAAATCTCCTAACTGACTTTTTCTTTTTTTCTTTCTTTTTCTTTTTTTTTTTATTAAAATAAAAAATACAATTGTACGCGTTAAGGTGCGTGTGCGTGTGCGTGTGTGCACGTGCACGCGCGCGAGAGAGTAAAATAAAACGATTAAAACATTCAAACTTATTATTATTATTTTATCTTCTGCCACTGTAATATTTTTTTTTTTTTATTAAAAAATAATAATAATCGAATCCTCATTCTCTTTTTTTTTTGTTTACGGTTTTCACAAAAAAAAAAAAAAACTATTTTTTTCTTTTATGCTGGAGTCAAATTTCAAACTGGAAAAATTAATATTAAAAAAAAATTTTCCTTTTTTTTTCTGGAATCTGGAGAAAACAAGAGTTTCCATTATTTGCTATTTTCTTTTAAAAATATGACGGATGACAAAAAAGAAAGAAAGAAAAAAGAGAAAATTTTCCAAAGAAATTAAAAAAAAAGAAAATTTAATAATCGAAAATTTTACGTCGTATGGAGTAATAATAATAATAATGATAATAATAATGATAATAACGTCTGTTAAAAACAAAAAAAAAAGAAAAAGAAAAATTTCCATGTTATTGCAAAAAGAGAGAGAGAGAAAGAAAGAAAATTTTTTTTTAACATGCGCGCCGCCGTTACACACAAACACAAAAAAAATTTTTTTGATTAATAAAATTTAATAAAAAAAATTTCCTTTTTTTTTTCTTTTCTGCTGCCACGACGTTTTTTTTTTGTTCTCCTTAACGGTTCGCTACCGTTACGTATATATATATAACAATTGATTTTTATTTAAATTTTAACTAAAAATGTAATTAGCTTTAGGCATTAATTTACTTATTATTATTATTATTATTATTATTATTATTAAAGTAATGAAAATAGAAATTCAACCCTTTTCCTTCTCTTACGCTTTGGTCTTACTTGTCAAATCTTCCCCTAACTAACAACAAAATCATAATTTTTTAAGGGAGAAAAATTTTTTAATCGTGAACAACCTTCCTTCCTTCCTTACTTCCTTCCTGCCTGCCTAACCGACTCTCTACTACTACTCCCGCCACTGTTTCAACCCCCCTTCTCCCTTCATCCCCTCATCCATCCCTTCGCTCTCGCACGCATCCATTTTCTTTTTTTTTTTTGATTTTTCCATAACCCTTTTCCTTTTTTTTTTTTTTTGTGAAAAATTTTTAATTTTTGCCCCTCAAGACATTGTGCTTCACATGAATAATATTTAAAGAAGAGAGAGTGAGAGATGGAGGGGAGAGAGAGAGAGAGAGGGAGAAAGTAATAAATAATTTTGATAATGTAACTCAACTAATAATAATAATAATGATAATAAAAACGTTTTACCTCATTATTAAAATTTATTTTTTTGGAGAAGAAGAAAAAAAAAAAAACAAAATGGATTCTTTTAAATTTTTATTTTTTTTTGAAAATTAACAATAAATAAATTATTATTAATAATGAGTCGTGTCGGAGATGATGATGATGATGATGATGATGATGATGATTAGAAATAAATGAATAATTTTTTAACCGCCGACTTTAGCCGCCATGTTTAAAAAAAAAAAAAAAATTTTTTTTTTAAGTGAAAAGTTTTTGCTTAAAGTAATGGCATTAGAAAATGATGGTTTCGGTTGGGAAAATGATATTTGTTAAGAAAAGTCAAGGGTTGAACCGGAATGTCAATGATAAAATTAACGAACTACACCATCATCCATCAATTAGAAGAAGGGAAGAAGGCGAGAGCGGTGGTGGCGAGGAAGGGAAGGGAGGAGAAAGAGAGAGAGGGGGTGTCGCGTTTAACTCCTTTTCTCATTCTTTTTAACAACCGTCATTATTTTCATTTCTTTCCCGTTTCTTCATTATCTTTTTACAACTATTCAAACAAATATATATATATAGTCAAATAATAATAATAATGATGACGACGATGACGATGATGATGATGATGATAATGATAATATTTATTTTTAAAAAAATTGTGAAAAAAAAAAATTTTTTTTTTTTAGTTTTTTCCCTGTTTGGATTTCAACTCCCTCTTTTCCTCCCTTTTTTTTTGAAAAGTACGTGAGTAGTTTATGTGTGCTGCATGTGTAACAAGTCAAAAGAAAATTAAAGAAATAATTGTCTCTCTCTCTCTCTCTTTTCTTTTCTTTTTGGTAAAAACCGGCGGAAATTAAATGTCAAAATGAGTTGCGAAGTCAAAGTTGAAACTTTTTTTTTTTTTTAAATTTTTTTTTTTTTACTTTTTACCCACCCCCTCGCCCCTACCCCCCGGAAAATCAAAAAAAAAGAAAATTTTGTATTTGTATTATTTTTTCATTGAAGAGTCACATCGGAGAAGAAAATAATAATAATAATAATAATAATAATAATAAAAAGAGAAAGAGAGAGTAAGAGAAAAAGGTCGAGAAATGAAAAAAAAAAATGAAATACAATTTTGAAATGTACTTAAACTCTTATTATTATTATTATTATTATTATTATTAATAGTGAAGATGATGATGATGATGATGATGATAATAATTATTATTATTATTGCTTATTAATTTTAATTTTAATTTTTTTTTTCCTTTTTTTTTTATTTTCTGGTTCTTTTAATTGGTTTTTCAAAAACTTTTTTTTTCCTTTTTTCCTTTTTCCTTTTATAATTAAATTATTATTATCATCATCGTTATTATTTTTATCGTCGTAATAATATTAATAATAATAATAATAATAATAATCATCGTTGCATAAAGATTTCATAATCTCGTTTAGTATTAAAAAAAAAAAAAAAAAAAAAACAAAAAACTTTGTGAATACGTATAAAAGAGAGAGAGAGAGAGAGAGGTAAAAAACTTACGTTTTGTAATCCGAAATAATTTTTCATTTTCTCTCACTCACTCAATCACTCTTTCTCTCTCTCTCTCACACCCTCGTAAAATGCAATAATTAATCTTATACATTCTTATAAACGCAAAAACCACCTAAAGAATATTTAATTGCTTCATTTTATACACACACACACACGCATATATATATACACATACACACTTTAATTTATTTTATTTTACGCGCGAACGATTTTATTTAAATTATCAAAAATATCTTCTTCTTCTTCTTCCTTTTTTTTGTTATTAAATAATACTAATAATAATAATAATAATAATAAACACGTTAGGAAAACAAACAATTATAATGATAAACTAATTACGTAATAATATAAGAAAAAAACAAATGACCGAGAATTTGTTTACAAAATAAACAAACAGACAGACTTGTAAATAATAATAATAATAATAATAATAATAATAATAATAATAATAATATTTATTTATAAGAGGAGATGTCTTATCGATAACATAAATTATGTAAATGAAAAAAAATAAAAATAAATAAATAAAAAATTATAATGAAGTTTTAATCGTTAAAATCTTATTTTTTTTTTTTTTAAAGGAAGGAAAATAAAATATAAGAAAGAGTAAGGAGAGAGAGAGAGAGAGAGCGAGAAAGAGAGATAGAGAGAAAGGAAGAGAGAGAGAGGATTAAAATGGTTTTTTTTTTTTTTTTTTTTTTAATCCCCATCCCCACTGGGACACTTTATTTTCTCAAACAATCAAAGCTAAGAAAAAAATAAAAAAAAAAAAATTTTCTCGTCTTCATTTTTTTTTCTTCTTATTTTTCTTATTTTTCTTTCTTCCAGTTTTTTTTCTTTTTCTTTTTCTTTTTTTTTTTTTGCTTCAAAAGTCAGAGGGGAAGAACAAAAAAAAAAATGAAATATTTCAGTTGGTATTTTTAAATTAGAAGAAAGAATTACTACCAGTTTGGCAGAAAGTCGACTAAAAAAAAAAAAAAATGAATTTTATGAGATTTCTCTCTCTTTCCCTCTCCCCTCCCCCTCCTCTCCCTCTCTTTCTCTTTTTTAAATAATAATAATAATAATAAAAAAATTATTAACTTTTTTTTTTTTTGTCAAAGCCATAAAAAATCTTATTTTGCCAAAAAAAAAAAAAAAATAATAATGATACTAATAAATTAATTTAACGATAATTCGAATAAATCAAAAATGGTAAAATACAAAATGGCGTCGGTTCGTTGCATCCTAAAAAAATAATTACCATCGAGCAATGATAGATCTACACACACACGTTAGTGATAACATTATGATAAACTGTTGAAAAAAATATGCAAAAGATTTTTCTTTTTAATTACGAAAAAAAAAAACCCCGCCATTAATTATCCCTTTTCTCTCTCTCTCTCTCTCTCTCTCTCTATCTCTCTCTTTCTCTTTTTTCCTTTTCTTAAATATTTAAATAAACGGTAATAAAATATTTCGCACTTCGTTAATAAAATGAGTAACTACTGGAACTAAATGGTGAAAATAACCCGGAATTGTGGAGAGTTGGGTGGGTGGGGGGGCGGTTTCGGAAGAGGGAGGCGGGGTCGGGGTCGGAAAAGAGAAAGAGAGAGAGAGAGAAAAAAAAAAAAAACCATTTTATTTTATCGCGTGGCTTTTATTGTCGAATAATTAAACGAAATCATCGCTAAAAAAAGAGGCTAATTGCTCATATAATTCATTAAAAAATATTAAAATAACAAGAGAGAGAGAGAGAGAGAGTGAGATAAAAGATTTTTCTCATTCCGGCAACGAAAAAAAATTATTAATAATAATAATAATAATAATAATAAACATTTAATTAATCGACGATAAATTTTTCGCGCTCTCCTTTTTTTTTTTTTTTTCAAATTCATTTTTCTATCCAGATTTTTATCCGGATCCCTAAGGAATACCGATGGAGGGGGTGGTGGGGCCAAGTAAGGAAATTCTTTGTATTCATTACAACCGGAAATAGAAGAACCGTTTTTTTTTTTAAAAACAAAAAAGTGTTCTATTAGTGTTAAATTTAGTGACCTAAAAATTATAAAAATAAAAAATTTTTTAAAACTTTTTTTTTTTTTAATAACAAACTTTGACCTATTTTTATTATCATTATCGTCATTATTATTACTATGAATAAAATCAATTTTTATTTGTTGTTGTTGTTCTCGTCTTTGTCGTTTGTTGTTTTCGTCATTAAATACCTTAAAAAAAGGGAAAAAAAAATTTTTTTGGAGCCCAAACTTGTAATAAATAAAAATTTTTTTTTTTTAGCATTCCGGAATAATAATAATAAGATTTTCGTTCCAAAATTTTTTTAACCGGATACTTTAACTATTTTTCTCCAGAAAGAGAAAAAAAAAGAAAAAAGGAAAGAAAAGAAAGTAAAGGAAAGTAAAAGAAAAATAAATTAAATTAAAATATACATTCGTTAACATTAAAAACATTAAATTTTCGTTTTTTTTTTTTTTTTTCATTTCGCCACCTTCTTCCCTCTAGTTTTTTTTTCCATCTCCTGGAAAAAGATAAAGAAAAAAAAAAAAAACATTTTTTCGCGACTACAATTTATTTTCTACTTAACATAACTTTCTATTTACCCTCTCTCTCTCTCTCTCTCTCTCTCTTGTGAACTCACTATTATTTCTCCAGTTTTTTTTTCGAGAACGATAATTTTTTTTATCTTTAACCTTTGGATACATTTTCTTCTTCTCCAGACGAACTTTTTAAATAGAAAATAAAAACTTTCTCCAGGTTTAAACAAAAAAAAATTTCGTTAGGTTCAAAACTAACGTAACGTTTCAAGTACATATATATATAATTATTTTTCCATAACTATTAATAACTTATGTATTTATTTATTTATTTTAATTAAATTGAAACGAAAAAAATTTTTTATTTTTTTTTATATCGGTTCGAACGAATAGAAGAAGGAGATAAAAAAAAAGAAGGTGGAGGGCGAAGGGGGACCAATGTTTCCGGTTCAGGCGTCGTTCCGGTCCGTTGTACGCCGTCCCGGTCCCAGAGTTTTTCCTCATGGTCGTCCCAAGGGATAGAGAGATAGAAAGAGATAGAAAAAAAACCCGTCTGACGGTCACTCCGGAAAAAGTTAGTTACGGATTTGACTTTGCTTTTGGCTCCTTCGTCGGCTTTACATCTTTATATTGTCACTTTACCAGGGATTTCGTGTCAAAATGGCTCCCAAATGATACCTTCTTTTTTTTTTTTTTTACAACAATGGATTTTTGATGAGATTTAATTTCTTTCTCTCGTGTTTTATTTTATATATACGTATATACGTAAAAACCTTTTTTTTCCTTTTTTTCCTTTCCTTTCCTTTTTTCCTTTTATTTCGTTAAATTATTTGACAAGTAAAAAAATAAATAAATAACATTTTACAAAAAAAAAAAGAAAATTCTAACAGAGTTGTTGTTGTTTTTATTTTATAAAAAATAATATTTACGATTGTAGTGTGTGATGATTGTAGTGGCGATTGTAGTAATAATTCGTTGTATTTACAAAAATAGAAAAAGAGGAAAGAGAAAAGACGAAAGCGGAAAGAAGAGAAAAAAAAAAAATAAATAAATAAATAAAATTCTCCAGAGATTTTTTTTTTTTGCGTTTTTTCTTTTTTTTTTTTCTCTTTTTCTGGATTTTATGACTTTAAAAAGTGCATTTGAAATTGTCTAGACTTCATCACGCTTGGGACTCATTAAAAAAAAAAAAAAAAAACTTTCGAATAAGAAAAACTTTCCCGATTGCCCAAAAAAAAAAAAAATTTTTTTTTTTTAAATTATATTTAATTGAAGAACCGGACGTAAAAATTTTTTGAAGTTTAATCGAACAAAAAAAAATTTTTTTTTTCTCCAGAATGAATAACAAAAAATGAAAAAATTCCAGAATGAATAACAAAAAAAAAAAAAATCTTTTTTTTTTCTACCTTTTTTTTTTTTTTTTTTCACTCGCTTAAAACCGCAAACCGACGTCGGTATTCAAATTTTTTTTTTTTATTTTTTTCTGTTGCGTAAAACGCTGTCGGAAAATTAATATATTCACCTAAGTGAAATATCATGATAATAATAATGATTATTTTTAACCGTTACGAAAAAAAAAAATCATTAAAATTTAATTTAATTAAATGAAAAAAAAAAAAAAAAAAATTCTTTTATTCCGGTCGTGTAAAAGGCCGCAGAAAAAAAAACAGCAACAACAGCAACAAAAGGAAAATATTTATAAAAAAAAAAAAAAACAAAACAATAATGATGATGATGATGATGATTCAAAGAAATCAGATAAATAAAAGCAAATAAAAAAAAAAAAAAAAAAAAAAAAAAAAAGGCCGATCCTGGAAGGGGGAGCGAAAGAACGGAAACATATTATGTTTTCAACGCTTACCTATCACCGGAAAATATTTTATTTCCCTTTTTTTTTCTTTTTTTTTTTTTATTTCCGGTTAGATTATTCATATTCCATGACATGTTCAATGAATTAAATTTTCCTGACTTTTTTTTTCCTTTTTTTTCCTTTTTGAATAATTTTAACGCGTTTAATAAAAAAAAAAAAAAAAAAAAAAAAAAAAGGGAAAAAAACCGTTTTTTTAAATCGTACCTGGATAAAAAATTAAATTTCAACCTAAATAACACCTGTGGAATGTTTTTTTTGTAAAAATGCAAACGTACTCACACACGCACGCACGTTTCCCTCCCCCCCCTACTCCCCGGTGCCCCTCAATAAAAAAACAAAAACCGTTAAAGTGTTTTATTTAATTTTTTTTTTCCTCTCTCACTGACGGCTTCTTCATCATTATCATTAATGGGTAAAAATTCATTTCCATAATTTACACATTAGCCAACATTTTTCAGACCCGAAATTTTCCCTCCCCCGCTCTTTTTTCCTCCCTTTCTTCTCATATCCGAATTAATCCCCCTAATTAAACCTTCGCGGTTATTATTATTATTATTATTATTTTTAAACGTGTTATTTAAAAACTTGTAATTAACCGGATATCATTAAATTAACACCAACGAAAAAAATTTTTTTTTTATCCTTGTACTCGTCAACAATACACAACAAACATCGACAAACAAACATGGGATCGATTTTTACGATTGTTTTGTTTTTTTTAAACAGGTAAAAGTTCAAAAAAACAAAAAGATAAAAACAAAATAAATAAATAAATAAATGATAATAATAATAACAATCAATTAAATAATAAAAAAAAGTAAATCACGGCCCGATTGTCATCGATTATTATTATGTGACGTGGCGCCAGATATAAAAACCGGGGGAAAAAAAAAAACCCTTTGGCAATTTTATCATTGGGCAATTTATTTTTTTCGAAAAAAAAAAAAACGAGGAAAGAAACTTCAATCTACAAAAAAAAGGAAAAGGAAAAAAAAGGAAAAGGAAAAAAAGGAAAAAGTTTGGAGAGAGTTTTCGGCGAGTGATTTTATAAGAAAAAAAATTTTCAAATGGGAAAACGAACGAATGAATGGATGGATGGATGGATGGAAGCTGGAGGAAAATTCTAGAAAAGCAGAATACGACGACGACAACGAAAACGACGACGAGTTTTAAGGAAAAGGGGTTAAGAGCCCCCCCGGGCAGCCACAGACCACATTTTCTGTTTCCTCTCTTTATTCCGTTTTTGCCTTTTTCTCTTTTATATTTTACTTTTTCATCTTATTATCTATCTTTCTCTCTCTTTCTCTCTTTTTTTTTGTCTTCCTTCGGGATAATGATTAACATTTGATTAAACTCATCCATTTTTCTTTTTTTTAAAAAGAAAAAAAAGTAAAAAAAAACGTAAAAAATTTTTACCAACATTGATTATTATTATTATCAATAACGAATATTTTCATTCCATCAATCATTCAACATCGACGACGACGCGACGTTTCAAAAACAACGTTGCCAAATTTAATCCATAATAATATTTATTTAGTCTATGGAATTATTTTTTAAAAAAAAATAACTTCCTTACCTTGAGGTAGAATCGAATGATGTGAAAATTCTTCCGACGATGGTTGTTGTTGTTGTTGTTTTCTATTTATCACCGATGAAAAATTAATGAATCCCGGAAAATTTACCGCCGATTCTTTCGGCAAAATTTCTTTGATCCCAAATATTTGTAGAGAATTAACGCGCGGATTTATTGATATTTCCCGGCCGATCTGAAAAATAAAAAAATAAAATAAATAAATCAATTAAAAAAAAAAAATTCAAGTCAACGACAAATCGATAATTTTTTTTACATTACATAAATAAATAAATAAGCGAAAAATTTAAATAATAAATCGTTACGTAACCGATCAGTTTCAAATTTTTTTTTTATGTAAAAATAAATAAGCCAGAAGCAGAAGAAAAAAAAAAAAAAGAAAAAAAAAAACGCAATATGAATTTTTAATGGATTCCCCGTTGTTGAAAACCGGAGGTCGTGTCTTAATATTTTATTCAATTCACGGCGAATGGCGGTGAGGGCGGAGGCGGGAGAGGGGAGGATGTAAGAAAAAAAAAGGGATGAAATGAGAATGGGAGGGAGCAGGGGGTAACACTGATTGGTGGTAGAAAAAAACTTAAATGATTTAAAGAAAAAAAAAAAAAAGGTGAAGAAGGCCTAATCACAAAAAAAAAAAATGTATATTCAAACTACATAACCGAGAAAATTATAATTTTATAAAAATCACGGTCGGATTTTAACGTGGAACAAGACAAAAAAAGAAAAAAAAAAATTTCTTCTTATTTCCTTCCTTCCTTCCTTACTTTCTTCCTTTCCTTCACCTTTTCGATCCCGTTTTTTTTTTTTTCTGAACGTAATTAAAATTAAAAACAAAAGAACCCGCATTTTTTTTTTAAATTTAAAAGCGGCAAAGGCGGCGTCGGCGGTGACAGGAAAAAAGTCGGGGTATTAGAAAAAGCGGAAAAATAAAATTTTACAGTCATTGTATTCGCACGCGTTTCGAAATAAATTTATTTTATTTTTTTTTTTGTTATTCATTATCTTAATTTTATTTACGTAAATTTTTTTTTTTTTTACTTCTCCAGAAAAATTTGTGAAAAGATTATTTTGGAAAGGAAAAAAAATTTTGACATCGGATGGCACCCGTATCATATCACGGTTCAAATAATTTTAAATATAATCTTTTCTTTTTTTTTTTTTTGTTATGTTGCCCTCCATGTTTTTTTCTCCTCCATTTTTTTTTTTTTTAAATTAAATAAAAGACTAAAAATTTTAAAAATTAGTTTTTTTTGTCCTAATTAAATACATCTATAATAATAATAATTAAAAAGATAAAATACGATTTCCGGTTACGTTTATCAGCCGGAAATAAAAATGAGAAGAATTACAAAAAAAAAAAAAAAACGATTTATAATTAATACGATGACAAAAGTTTTTTTTTTTTTCTCTATGAAAAAAGGAAAAAGTCAAAGGAAAATTTTTTTTTTTTATGGAATTAAAATATAACGATTTTATGTAATATAAAATCGAATAAACCTTTTTCGACCTTTTTTTTCCTTTTTTTTTTTAATATAATCATCAAACGAGGGAAAATTTTCTAGAATTTTTTTTTTCTAATTTCGTAGTATTTCCGGTTAAAATGGGAAATTTTTTTTTTTTTGTCTGGAATATTTTTAAAATAATTCTTCACTCGTTGTCATTAATAAGTTATTAATCATTAAATTCCGGGACAATGGTAGCAAAAAAAAACAAAAAAAAGGTTAAACGACAGCAAAAAAACAAAAAAAAAAAAAATCAAAATCTCATTTCCGGAAAACCGATCAGCATCATCATCATCGACTTATTACACAAAATGAATTTTTTTATTTTTTTGTAACAAATCTCTCTCGATCAAGATATTATTATTATTATTATTTGGAACATTTACAATAAAAACCTCTTGAAAAACCAATAATGCAGACGACAAACACGAGAACCATAATAAAATGAAACGAGAATAAAAAATAAAAAAGGAGGAAAAAAAGGAGAAAAAGGGAAGCAAAAAAAAAAAAAAACGAGACGGAACGATTATTTTCCGGTCTTTAGTTACTTTTTACTGGATAACAACAAAATCCTAACCCGAAAAAAAAAAAAAATCTTCTCTACTAAAAAAAAAAAAAGTGGAAATGACGTCACGATACAAAAAAAAAATCTCGTGTAAATATTTACATGAGGTAAAAAAAAAAAAAAATGTATAAAACACTGGAAGGAAGTTTAACTGGAATAAAACCGGAAATTCCAGACGTTTTAATAAAATTTAATACGCGTTAAAAAATTTCCTTTCTCTATTCCCTCACCCCCTCCCCCCGTTATTCTTCTTCTACTATCATCATCATCATGGTAATCGATAACGTACAATCACTATTAAAAAAAAAATTATAAATTATTTCGTCTGCTAATTCCGTTTACCAACAACAACAACAAAAAGGTTATTTAATTTTTATTGTTAAATGATTTTTTTTTAGTATTGTCATCGATCCGATGTTTAGCTAATGAGAAAACAATTCAATTTAAAATTAATTTTTTAACGTTTATTTTACATGTTGAGTTTTTGGGTGGTACGGGAGAAAACGCCAACCGATATAAAATATAATTACAATATTGATTGAAAACAACAAAATTTAGAAAACGTGGGGGAGGAGGGAGGGGGGTCGGGCAAGGAAAACGCACTTTAACATTTTCCGAATTAGAAAATTTGGAAAATTTCATTAAGAAATTTCACTTCTTTCTCATACCCCTTTCTCAGTGCTGCTCCAAAAGGAGCATACACACACGCACACAAGAAAAGGTCTCAAAAGGGTAATAATAACAGCGTTTAAATTTGTTGAATTATTTATATTATTACTCTTGGCTGGTTAAACAAATAAAGCAATGCGAACAAACAAAAAAAATAAAAAATAAGGAGAAAAAGAGGGAGAGTGGAGAGAGGGGGGCAAAAGATCTAACTGGAAAAATATAAATAAAAAAATTTCCAATACGTTTTTCCAAGCTCTTTGAAATGAGCTCGTTCGTGATCCGACCCCTTCCCACCCCCATCCCCATTCCCTTTCCCTTCTCATTTCCTCTGCCTTTTATTTCCTACCATTGAATCTCATTCCGTCCTTCCGTTTCCGTTTCTTTTACCTCTATCCCCACGTAGGTGCACACACAACACACACACACATTCTCTCTCTTTCTATCTTTATTCCCTTAAATAATTTATTTCACGTCTGGATATTGAAATTCCAAACGTTCAAAAGGTAAAAAAAAATTAAAAAAAAAAAAAAAAAAAACTTCTCCTTTTCCAGGAATGCTTTTTTACTCTATGAAAAGAAGAAACAAAAAAAAAAAAAACAATCGAAACGAGGAAAAACAATAATAAATAATTTTTTTTTTTACAAAAGTTTACGATGGGATGTAAAAATAACAAAAACGGTATAAAAAAAAAAATGTTCCTTCTCCTGCTGCTGTTGCTGTTGCTGCTGCCATTAAAACACAAATTAATCGGTTTCGGAGATAAACGAAAAGAAAAATGGAGGAATAACTATTAATATATATATATTTTTTTTAAAAAACTAAAACACAACATTTTAAAACGTTTTAAATTTCGTGTCATTTGTCAAAAAGAGAGAGAGACAAAGGGGAGGGGGAAAAGAGGGAGTTTAATATACATAAGAGTCGTTAACGAGTTTATAAAATAAAATGAGATTATAAAAAGAAAACGAGTGCGTGAGTGAGAGAGAGAGAGAGAAAAAATCAAATAAAAAAAAAAAAAACGTTAAGATTACAAAAGCATCAGCATTAAAAACCTGGAAATGGAACGGGAATTAAAAAAAAAGAAATGACTGTAATTATCTCGGAGTTTTGAATAAAAAAATCACACACGTGAATGAATGAATGAATGAATGAATGATTGACTGACTCACTCGATGTGAGTTTAAATGAATTTTTATTTAAATAAAATCGTTTTTTTTGCGTGTTACTACGCACGTAATTAACGCGTGTTTATAAAAAGATAATAAACTCCAACGTAGACGAAACAAACCGTTCGAATGCGTGCGTTCGTGCGTGCGTGTGGGTTTCTTACCTTTTTTTTTTTTTTGTTTCGTTTCCCCCCGAACGGTTTATATTCTTTTAACACGTTTTGTTATTCTCATTGCTGTCGTAAAAACCCGTTGAAACGGTCTTTTAATGCATTCAATGACCATCTTTTACTTCCATTGAGTAAGTCTTTAGAGACTCATATACAAACGCGGTCAAAATCATTTCATTATAAAAATTGGTCATTCGTTTTACTCCTTTTTCCGAGTTTTCCTTTCCTTTTTTTCCTTTTTTTTTAAATTCATTGCAAACCCTCCTCCTCATCCTCATCCTACCGCCTCCCTTTCCTCCCCACGAAAAAAAAAAAAAACGTGATGGAATTTTTTTTTTTTTTTTTTAAGAAAATACACAAAAAATAGATAGATAGATAGATAGATAATTTTCTTGTCCAGAAAGATTTTCTTTTTTTTTCGGAAAATAAATTGAAAGGACGAACGACGATTTTTCCTATAATAAAACCAATAAAGAATAAAATACGTCAAAGGGAGTTTAAATCATTAACAAATTCTTGGCTTCTTCTTCTTCTTCCATCTTTTTCCATCTTCCTTTTTTTTTTCTATTGTTTTTTTTTCTTTTTACGTACGTGTTGTCCCTTCTAAAATTCTTCTCAAGAGATTTCTTTCTATCTCTCTCTCTCTCTTTCTCTCACTTTTTTTTTTTTCTCATTCAATGTCAACCTATTTTAACTTGTCATTCGACCTTTCTCAATCACTTCACATAGTTTTCCACTTTTCATTGTTTTTTTTTTTTTTTTTTTTTCATTTCTTTTCCTTTTTCCTTTTTTAACACGTTGATTCGATCGATGAGTAGAAATGAGAGAGAGAGAAAAAAAAAAGTTTTTTTTCATTTATTCCCGGATCATATCCTTCCAACAGGAAATTATCTTTTTTGCCTTTTGTACCGAATTACAAAGAACACCGTGAAAAAACCGTAGGAGAGTTTTTTTTTTTAATAATAAATTTTCCGTCGGTTCGGTTTAAAATGAAAAAAAAAAAAACAATAATTCATCATCATCATTATTATCATTATCATCATCATCGTATGTCTTTTTTATACGTACACAAAGGATTCATTTCTCATTCCAAAAAAAAAAAAATTTTTTTTTTCAGTGTAGAAATTGGTCAAGCTTTCTCAAAATACATTTTCATCACCGTTACTACTTCCGGAGGCTACAAAAAAAAAAAAAAAAACATGGAAGCCACAAATTAAAAAAAATTTTTTTTTTTTTTTGGGTTTTCCGAATCAAGAGGTTAATCAAAAAAAAAAAAAAAAAAATTTTCTCGCTCGTAAAAATGTGGAAAATATAAAATGTTAATTTTTTTTTTTTCCAGGATTCTCGTCGAAGGTTTTCTATTTAATCTTTTCTCATCGTGTTCGTCCTTCGTACAAAAAAAAAAAAAAACTAATTTTTTTTTTATTTTTTCAAAGGTTCGTGTGTGCTTTCACACACGCACACCCCCCTTTCACACACCCACACGCAAAAAAAAAAAGTAAAAAAAGGAAAAAAAGGGGAAAAAAAGGGGAAAAAAAAGGTTTTCGTTTAGGTACGCGTAAATAAATATAATTTTAAAATCAAATAAACAAACGAATAAGGTCCTAATATCCCTTAAAACTTTTTCTTCTGCTTTTTTTTATCGTCTGCTTTCATCGATTTTTAATCCGTCCGTATTTATCGTTAATTATATGAATACACTTTTTACGTAATTCCGGTGTAAACGTCATTATCATAGAGTAATTAAATACATAAATCTACTACTTCCGGAAAATTCGTGTTTAAATTAATTTCCTGTTCATTTATTATTATTATTATTATTAATAAAATAATTTATTTTTCCAATAACGTTGACGATACTTTTTCTTGGATTTCATAATGATTACGCCACATTTTTTCTTTTTTTTTTTAGGGGGGAAGGGGAGAGAAAAGGGTTAGTTAAATAAATAAAAATGGCGCGGGTAAGAAATTTTCTCTCAGGGTATGTATAATCATCCCTTTAAAAATCTTATATTTTCAGTGGTCGGTTGCCCTTTTTTTTTTTTTTTTACCATAGAATGCCTCTTGCAATTAGCACAACCCGAAATTTTCAACCTTTTTTCTAAAATAAACCATTTCTCTGCCTCACCTATTTGTCAATTTCTTTCCTTTCTTTCTTTTTCCACGATGTTAATTGCTTCACGGTCACACGGTCTTTCTCTTTTCATCATTTTAATCATTTCTACTTCTATGACTTTCTTTCGTCTTTGTCCTTTCATTTCTTTAAAAAAAAAAAAAACGAAATAATTCTCATCTTTCCTCTTTCTCTCTTCTAACCTTTCGTTCCTCTCTTTCTTTCCGCGTTTTTTTTTTTTTTTTTATTTATGAAGCAATAATAATAATAATGATAATGATAATGATAATAATAACAAATTCAAAAAACAAACATCGTTTATTTATTTTATTTTTATTTTAAAAATTTGTCTACGACAGCATCCATTAAATTTCCTCTTTTCTCAATTATATTTTTTAAAAACGGGAAATTGAATTCTAGACATTCAAACGAGAATGAAAAAGTTGTTTTATTTCGAGGGAGGGGATGAGGGGAGGTTGTGCGTGAGTGCGTGTGCATGTGTGTGTGGGTGGGTGAGAGGAAGAAAGGAAGGGAGGAAGGGGAAAGCTGCTCACGAGCACGTAAAAAGCTCATTGTTTCCTTTCGCCTTTGCAACAAGAGAAAATAATGAAACAACCGCGGAAACGGCATCACCGGCGTGACGTCACACCCCGACTATTTCGTCTGCTCCGACGACGTCATCCGTCATGGCTCGAAAATTCTTTTTTTTTTCTTTTTTTTCTCTCCCTTACGAAATTTTTCACCCCATTCCCTCCCCTTTATTTGGATACAAAATAGACGTTTTAATCCGCAAAAATGTACTTTTTTTTTTTCCTCTTTCTTTTCTTTTTCCTTTTTTTCTCCCCCTTTACTTCCTAAATCAAACTTACAAATTGTTGAAAAGGAAACAAACAAACAACGACAAAAAAAATAAAAAAATAAAAACCAAATAAGAAAAGAATAGAAAGAAAAAAAAGAAAAAAGTTTGGGCAGCAAATGTAAATTTTAATCTTTTCAACGTCTTCGGTCAGTTGAAATAAAATAAAAAAGAAAAAATATTATATGTTTGTGCGTGTGTGTGTGTGCGTGCGTACGTGCGTGTGTCTTCTAGAATTTTATTCAAACTTTATGTATTTCCGGTTTGGAAAAAAAAGTTTTCCTTTTATTTTATGTACCATAAAGTTTACATAAAAACGAATGAACTTTGTATTTGACGAAATCATTGTGTATATTTTGAACTTTTTTTTTCCTTTTTTTTTTATAACCGAAACATAAAAAAACGAAAAAACAAAAAACAACAGGATGTCTAATGCCACGATAAAAATAAAATAATAATTTTAAAAAATTTCTAAATCCGAACGTACTACGATTCGATTAATTTTTCAAAAAAACTTTTCGAGAATATTTTCGACGTCGTAATGAAATTAAATCATCATCAACTTCGCCACTGCCGCCAACATCGCCATCATCAACACCCTCACCACCGTCATCTTATTTCATTATTACCAACCTAATCATCATCTTAAACGCGATAAAACGAACACACGACAGGCACAAAAAAAAAACAAACGCGACACGACAAAAAAAAAATTTAATCATTAATTTGACCGTAACAATAATAATAATAATAATAATAAATTTCAGACATGTTGTGTGTGACGTCATTAAAAAGAAAAAAAAATTCCTTTGAGTAAAATTGAAATGATTTAAAAATTTAATGAAAAGCTTTCTCATTAATTTAAATTGAGTTTTAAAAAGAAATTATTATCAAAAAAGGTTTTTATGATTAACATTTTCAATGTCGCACACCAATCCACACACACGCACACGCACACACACACTCACGTTATTATAATAACGAAAAAAAATTACTTTTTGTAATAATAATAATAATAATAAAACAGTAAAAAAAAAAAAAAAAACGAAAAATTTTAAAAAGAGGCAGAGAGAGAGAGAGAGAAAGAGAGAGAAACGATTCCCACTTCGATTTTCATCACCATCATCATCATCATCATCATCATCACCGCCACCTCTCTCATCAGTTCGTCCATCCGGTTTGGCTAAGTCTTTTTAATAAAAATTTTCGTCTGGTGTTTTCAAGGGTTTGTTTAAATTAAGGGATGAGCATAAAATAAAGGTAAAAATAATAAATGAAAGAAGGTGAAGGGTTTTTTTCGCCCCCCCCCTCCCCCGTTTTCTAGAGAGAGAGAGAGAGAGAGAGAGTGTGCGGATCAACCTGCGGCCAGTCACTTTTGACTCTCTAACGACCTTTCTTTGTCCTCCTTCTCCTCCTTCTCCTCCTTTCTCCTTTTATACAGAATCTCTTTTACATTTTTTTTCCTTCTACTTTTTATTTAAAGGGAAGAATAAGAGAAAAAAATAAAACGAAAATGAAAACGAACGGGAAAACGGAAAAAAAAAAAAAATCGATAGTTTTTTAAAAACATTAAATTAAACCCTTTTGTGTGTGTTTGTTTAATAATAGTTCATTGACCTTTATAAATTTTCCTGTATCGCGGAAAATAATTCTATTCGATCACGTGGAAATAAATTCGGGGGGAAAAAAAATACATCGTTAAGGTTTTGACGTGGCAAAATCGAAAAAAAAAAAAAAAAAAAAAATTTTTTTTTAGTATAATCGTCTAATCGGGACTGACTCCTCCATATAAGATTTCGACTTTATAGTTTTTGATTTATGACTTGATTAGATTTCTTATTCCGCGGGAAACCTCAAGTCGAAGGATTAGCTTTAGCCTTTTCTGAGCCTTAAATAACTTCTCGGGAATTCACTCCCGAAATAAGGACGGGGGGGGGGGGAAAGAAAGAGAGAGAGAGACCGATGGGGCTGAATAAAATTGGGAGACCGGGCTTTGGTGCGCTTTTGCGGTGGGCTTTCCTTATTGATCCGGGATTTTCGCAAGACCCCAAAGAAATTACAATTTGATTGTCTTCGGGATTTAATTTTCAACAAAATATCCCTAATATTCTGAATGCCGACGCCGCCATCGACTAAGACGACGACGACGACGCCATAATAAATGAAAAAAAAAATACGTTGTGTGAAATATTATTATGGAATCACACGTCACGTTAAAACTAATTTTTTTTTTTTTTAAATAATGATAATGATATTGATAATAATAATAATAATTAATTAAAAATTTTAACGAATGTAACGAAAAACTTTTTTTTTTTTGCTCACGTATTGCTCTTATTTATATTAATTAATTAATTTTTTTATTTATAACAAAAACGGGGGAGGAAATTTTTTTTTTTTTTTTTTTTTTCGGGGTTTTTGTGGGAGTTCATTTTAGTCGAAATTTAAACTTGCGGTTATATAAAAAAAAGGAAAAAAAAAAAAATAAAAGGAAAAAAAAAAAATAAAAGGAAAAAAAAAAGAAAAACCTCGGAATTTTCTAAAGCAGGTATTGCTGATACGGTACTAAAATTAAAACAAAAGTCTTAGTCTGAAAGAAACCGCTTGAAAACAAGTAACAAAGAAGAAAAGAGGAAAAACTTTTCCAAAAGTTTCCAACACAAATCACTCCAACTCATTCCTAAGCTAAGGCCTTCTCCACACACACCCCCTCTACCACCCCCCCAAGAAAACCTCCGCCTGCCCCCCTTTCCTCCTTCCCTCTCCCCCTTCCCGGATCTTTAGTCTTTCTTTATACCCTTAGCCACCGCCTTCTTCATCTAATTTTTTTTTCTTTTTCTTTTTTCTTTTTTTTTTTTTTTTTCTTTAGCCGCCTCCTCCATTTTTCCTCCTCTTTTTCTTCGATGCGGCGGTGGCGGCTACGGTTGCCATAGCTGTTGCTGCCAATATAAACTCTTTTAACTTTCTTTTCTTTTCTTTTTATTTCGCTTTCTTAAAGTTAAGACATTTTTTTTTTTTACTTTTTTTTACTTATTTTTAAAAACCTACCGTCGATTCCACATTTTTTTTTCTGTACTAAATTTAAATTTTCTTCTAAGAGAAGTAAAAAAAATAAAATAAAATAAGAAGAAGACGCGTTAAAATTAGTATTTAATTATACAAATAAAACTAATTAAGACAATTAAACAAAGTAATAATTAATAAAAACTTTTTAGTTTTATAATAATAATAATAATAACAATCACGCACAGATTAAATGTAAATAATTAAAATAAGGAAAAGCAGAAGAAACGAAACAAAAAAAAAAAAAAAAGGTGGCACGACAACAAAAAAACGTCGTTAAAAAAATTAAAATTCTTATCGTGGTAAAAAATAAAAAAAAAATATTGATAAAACTAAAAAGAGAGAGAGAGAGAGAGAGAGAGATGGAAGGATGATGACGTAACGGGAGGAGAAAGGATAGATTTAAAAAACACACACACACACGCACACACCTAACATTTCATCAAACATCTAATGACTTGTCTACAATGCTTTTTTTTTCTAGAACAAAATTATCCTTTAATCAAAAACAGAAGAAAGAAAATTCGATACGAAATTTCCTTTTTTTTTTTCCTTTTTCTTTTTTTCCTTTTTTTCTTTTTTTCCGTATCAATCTTATTTTTCCTTTACTCACAAAAAAAAAATAAAGTAAATACCATTTTTCTCCAAAAAAAACTTTTTTTTTAAAGTTTAACAGTATTGAACATATGGGGACGTCATTTAAGTGGAAAATTTTTCTTAACTACTAATGAATCTTTACAATTTTATTCTTTTTTTTCCAAAATGTTTTCTCTCTTTGTTTTTCTCCAAAATAAACGAAAAAAAAAATGTCTTCCATACGTTTTAAAATATTTTTTATACAAAAAAAATTCACAGATTAATTTCTTTTATTTATAACAACCCTGATAATGATTTTTCATTTCTTTTTTGTAATCGTTTTAAAAAAAAAAAAAAAAATATCCAGGGAAAAATGTCGTCATCGTCATCATCGTCGTCGTCGTCGTCGTCGTCGTCGTCGTCGTCGACGACGGGATGTATCTTCCCAACAATGAATTCAGTTATAATAAAACCAAAGGATAACCGTGAGGAGTCAGTCAAGTGTACTCAAGAGGAAACACTTAAGTGGCTGACTTCTATCTTTTAATGCTTTCGTCATAATTCAACCGTACACCGGATTCGGAATTTTTTTTTTTTTTTTTTTTTTTTTTTTCATAGAGAATATAAACTATCGGGGATAATAATAATAATAATAATAATAATAATAATAATTTTTTTGTTTTAATAATACTCTATGAATAAATTTTTTTTTTCTTTTTTTTAAATTAATAAAATTAAATTAATTAAAAAAAAAAAAAAAGAGAAAAAGAGAAGAAAAAAAAATTTTTATTTTTTTATACAAGTTAAACGTTAGAAGGCTGTCATATCAATCTTATTGAATTATGGAGAATTTTTTTTTTTCTCCAGGAGGAGAGAAAAACATAAAAAAAAAAAAAATATTCGAGCCAGTTGCAAAATCTCAAATGGGGCAAAAAGTTTTTTTTTTTTTTTTTTTACTTTCGAGACAAGAAATATAAAAAAAAAAAAAAATTGATTTATAAGAAAATTGGAAAATATTGTTGGGATGGGGAGAAGAGAGAGAGAGAGGAGGGAGAAAGGGGGGTAGGGGGAAAAGCGTTTGGAAAAGATTATGGAAGTGTTTGGAAAAGGAAAAGCATCGAGGTAACGTGTCTCATCGTCAGCCGGCAAAAACCAATTTAACCAGGATTTCTAAAACCATTGGAGCTTAAAATTTAAAGTAGTCAGAATCTATCTCTCTTTTTCTCTTTTTATCTATATCTCTCTTTTTTTTATCTCTCTCTCTCTCTCTTCTTTTTTTGTTAATTTTAAAAATTACCTTTTTTTTTTCTCTTCTCATTCTGATCGATACGTTTTTCCTTTTATTCTCTCGGTCAATTCCGTTTCCCTTTTTTTTTTTTTTTTCTTTTTATTCATTCGTTTTCTCGTTTAATTTTTCATTTATTTATATCTTAACTTTTAAAAGTAGATAATTACAAAAGAAGAAGATGAAGAAGAAGAAAAAGAAGAAGAATGAAAAAAAAAAAAAAAAAACTTTAACGTCATCGATATAATAATGTTTTCTTTCTTGTATTCTATCCCGACAGATAATTAAATATATACGCATTCAATTTTTTTCCCCTTAAATCATTATTATTATTATTGTATCATAGACGTAATATATTAACGTTTCGATCGATGGATGGTAAAAGAAAAAAGTAATTCAAGAACGGGAGGAAGAAGTGGAGGGGAGAGAAGGGGAAGGGGAGGCGGAAAAAAAAGAACGGTTCGGAAATAAAATCCGGTTGAAAGGATTAAATTCATATGATAACTTATATAAGAAGAGGGAAAAAGTAAAATGGGAAGAAGAATTCGGAGAATGTAAATGACAAAGAAGAAGAAGAGAAATTAAAGAAAAGTTTAGTTGACTAGTAGTAGAAGTGGTAGTAGTGGTAGTAGTATTGATTAGAGAAATAAGAAGAACCGAGGAAGGAAATGAAATCACTTAAACCGCCATCTTACTTCTTTCGATAGAATTTTACGCCACAAGAGAAATGAATTTTTTCTTTTTTTTTTTTTTTGAGGTCCTTTTTTTTCTTTTTTGTCTTCCTTTTCTTTTTCCTTTTTCTTTTTTTTTTTTTTATAGAAATGAAAAAGGAAACCGGGAAAAAGCTTAAAAAAAGAAAAGAAAATGAGAGAGAGAAAGAAAGATAAAAGAAGAGTTTTGTGAAAAAAAAAAGTTTTGAATTGCTTCTTCTTTTGATTTAATTTGAAATCTATTTTCTTAAGACGTTTTTCATCGTCTTCTTATTCTTCGCAAAAAGTTTCTAAAGAATGAGTTGAGCTCTCACGTTACCCCGGAGGACATGACATCAAGTCCGAAAGATATTTGATATAAAAATTAAAAAAGGTAAAAATAAAAAAATAAAAAAAAACTTTTCTCTTCTTTCGAAAATAAATCGATAAATTTTTTCGGCATTATACCCATTTGATGATATTATTATTATTATTAATCCGAAATAATAATACTATTATTTTATAATGAAAAAAACCGTTGAAAACATTTTTTTTTTACCCCGAAAAGGATATTAATAATAAAATGCATTATTTTAAAAAAATGAGGGAAAAGAAATTTTTTAAATAATCGGTGTATATAAAAAAAAAAAAAAGTAAAAGACTTCGGTTTATGGCGAACTAAAAAGTAAAAAAAGACGTGGAAGAAGTAAAAAAAAAAAAAAAAATAGAAAAAGCCGTAAAAAATAAGGAAAATATAATGGTTTATTAGGAGGCAATATATTATTTAGGATGATTCTAACAGTGTGGAATCCATTACAAGCATCCCTCTACACTAAGTTATATTTTAAACATTTGATTTATTAACGACTTCGCCCCCACCCCCACTCCCACCTCGTATCCTTTCCTTACTCCTCCTCCATTTTGTTGCAACCTTAAAGAAAACTCTTAAACGTGTCCCCCTATTTTCCCCCACGCACTTACCCCGCACGTACCCGCCACACCGTCATCAGTGTTTTTATGAAAAAAAAAAAATAAAATTTACCCGAATCTTTGTTTCCTTTATACTAAGAAAATTTTCCTGAATAAAAACAATCACGTTGATTTTATTTAAAAAAAAAAAAAATCGATGGGCACTTTTAATTTATTATTATTATTATTATCATAATCACGACAATTCGAATTAATGTTTTTCGAAGCTTTTTCAACATTTACTCCAAGTTTATACCCGATCCCTAAGGAATAAATGCCTAAATATCAGTGATGCTGCATGTTTGAGTAAGTTTTGTCTTGTTATAACCTATGACGTCACATCAATTTTGGTAAGTCTTCCTAAGTCTATCTTATTCGATGGGAAGAAGTTACCTCTTGAACTGGGCTCCTGTGACTTACATCTGTAGAGTAACCAGAATCAAGAGTAGTGAAAATCACAAATCCTTGTTTTAGGTTGTCTCAGGTCAAATCAAGAAAAAATTTGTTTTGGTTCTGTCTTTATCTTGTACTCATTATGCTCTATTATAATTATCAATCAATCATCATTTTCTTTAGGAGTGAATTCTTTAAATATACTTAATAAAAGAATATAATTTTTCTTTAAAACTATTACAATACTCAATATTTACCATTTCCCTATTTCATAATTTCCCCTCATGCACTTCATGTTTATAGTATGCACAATATACATTTTACAACTTTGTACCTATAAACTTGAGTAATCTGAAAATAGCTGAATTTTTCTAATCTTAAATGAAATTATCATCTTTATTGCATGCACAATATACAAATTACAATTTTGTACCTGTAAACTTAAGTAATCTGAAGGCAGTTGAATTTTTCTAACCTTAAATGAAATCAAAAGAGAATTTTACACTAAACATATGGTAAAACATGTTGTAATGAAACAAGGTAACTTAAGAAAAGGGTTAAAGTAATGCACAATCAATAGATTCACACTTAGAACAAGAGTACAGAGATTTTACATCATCTACCTGATACAATAAATGAATTAGTTACAAGTATTTTTATTAAACTACCTCTATTCCTACTTAGTGTAACAGAAGGTATATAGTTCAACTACTCATAATCAGCTCAAGAGATGTACAATCACAAAATGGAGTCCATTGTGTCTTTGCATAATTCCTTACACTAAAATCAACCAACATAAAGGCTACCCAATTCCTTCTGACCTTGATTCAGATTTTTAGGGAGTATTACACCATCTGTATGATACACTATGTTGTAATGAGACAAACTAACACAAGAAAAGGCATAAAACAACCAACAATCAGTAAATTAACCCTTAAAGATTAGAGTATAGACATTTTACAGTGAGTTAATGTATCAAATCAATTATTGATGAGTATTTTTATAAAATTACTTCAACTCTTGTTTTTTTATGATGAGATGAAAAAGATATTTAGTCAAACTACCTCATAATTAACCAAATAAATGTAAAATTTTTAAACATTTTTGTTTTTTGTGTATTTGGCTATACTTCATTGCTAGCCTAACGTTTTTGCAAGTAAAATTTAACAAGATTTAAAAAAATGTACTCACCCGTAATAATCGAATACACTAAGACATCTTTTAAAATTTTTTCTAGCTCACTCTTCCTTTTGTCACATGCAACCGTTGACTATTTAAACTTAAAATATTTTAATTATTACTAAATAATATAAAAAACTAATTACATCAAAATAAACTACACTCAATAACAAAACAATCGATACATAATTTATAACTAAATTCTTAAATAAAACTATTGAAATTAATTAAATAAGTTGACATGATATAAACGCGTCATGTCAACCATAGCACACTAGCGCGCTCTATTTCTTTTTATTATTATTATCGTCACCATTATGGTCATTCAACAATTAATAGTATCAACATTTGTTTTTAATTACGTCATTTGTTTATATTTTCCCGGTTAAATAAAACCTTTTTTTTTTTTTCTAAAATCAAAGGTTCAAAGGTTTTTTTTTTTATTTTAACACTCCGGAAAAAAATAAAAGGAAAAAGAAAAAAAAAGGAAAAGCTTAATTTAAATTTTCCGTTAAAAAAAAAAAAAAGTGCGAAAAAATTCTCTCTCGACGGTCCTTCGGGGTAAAAAAAAAAAAAAGGATGTAAAAATATGAACCTTTTTTTTTTTTTTATTTTTAATTCCTTTTTTCCTTTTTCTTATTTAAACCCTCCCCTCCCCTTCCCCTTCCTCCTCCTTCTCCTCCTTACCAAATGTTGAAAAAATTGAAATGACGTTTCCTTCCTTCCTTCCTTCCTTCCTTCCTTCCTCCCTTTCTTTCTTTCTTTTCTTAATAATCTAAAAATATCAAATTGATATTTACTTTTTGAAAATTGTTAAAAAAGGAAATAAGAAAATTTTATTTTTTTTCCCGCGCTTTCCCTTTCTTCTCCGCTCTCTCTTCATCCCTCCTTCCTTTTCTTTTTCTTCATTCATCCCCTAACCCGGGTTCGTAAAATTATTTAAATTATCAAAAAAATTTATTATCGTCTGTTTTACAAACACACACACGCGTGTATCAATTAACGATATAAATTTTTACAACAAACAAACAAACAAACAAATAATCGTTATTGAGCACTTACACCCTCCCTATTTCAAAACAATCAAATATTTTGTGTGCGACAAAAATGGCGGATAAAAAAAATTTATATGTATATAAAAATTAATTATTATTTGGAAAAATCGAAACGTTCAAAAGGCTGATATTATTATTATTATCATCATGTACGTTTAACTTATGGAATAATTCATAAATGAATAATGTAAATGAGTTTTTATTAAAAAAAAAAATCTGTTTGTCGTCGTTTGTCGGCGGTTGTCTATTTAATACACGTAAAATTAAAAAAAAAAAAAAAATAAGGAAGGAATTTGCATTACGTAATTGGAAATTGAATGAAAATCGTGTCTTGCCTTCGACAACGCAAAAAAAAAAAATTTATATATATAATGATAATAATAATAATAATAAATAAATAATCTAAAGAATATTGATTTCTAAAAAAAAAAAAAAAAAAAAAGTTTTCCCCGTTTTTCTTTTTATTACCAACATTAGAAAAAAAAAAAAATTTTTTTTTTCTTTTTTTTTTTTTATTTAACAACGAAAAATCTATTCAAACTTTTTAAAAAAATTTTTTTTTTTTTACGAGGTAAAATCGGCGAAACGAATAATAATAATGATGATGATGATGATGATTATGGAGAAAAAAAAAAATTAATTTTTTACTCTATGGTTTTTTATTTTTATTACGTCATCGGGGAATTACAAAAAAAAAGGAAAAAATGGAATAAAATCGCAAGTTTTTTTTTTTTTTTAATTAAAATAAAATATGCGTAGGTGGGTGCGTACGTGCGTGGGTGGTTGATACGCGCGTGTGCGTAAATTTTAAATTAATAAAAATTAATAAAAAAAAAATAAAAGCAAAAATCGACCGGAATTTTTATTTTTTAAATGATAAATCATAGAGTAAATAAATTATTGTAAATAATACGATTTTTTTTTTCGAAATCGATCGATCGATTGATTTTTCCAATGGGTCAATTGAAAAATTTATTTTAAATTCGTACGCGCACGCACACACCCACACGCACGCACGCAGGCACGTATCAAAGAATTTAATCGTGTATTCGATAAGAAAACATTAATAATAAATCTTTTTATGGAATTAAACAATTTTTTATTATTCTATGATTAATTACAAAAAATAAATTTAAAATTTAAAAATTTAAAAAAAAAACGTTCACGATCGTTCGTGCGGCCATATTTTTTTTTTTACTTCTGCTAAGTTTAATATTAACCTTGAAAGTTGTAGAGAATAAAATGTCGCCGCAACTCTTATTATTAACTTTTTCGACACGATCCATAAATTTTTTATTATTTAAATATCGATTTTAATAAAAAAAAAAAACCCTTTTATTTATATAATTATTATTATTATTATAATTGTTTCTATTATAACAAAAAAAAATTCAAACGTTTTCCTTATTATTATTATTATTATTATTAAATATTCCAGGTTGAATATTTAACAAAGTGGAAAATATGGAAAACCCTGCATGAATGACCCCCTCCCAATAAAAAAAAAAAAAAAAAATTTCTTACCTTTTTTTTGTCGACAAATTTGAAAACGTTTTAAGTGTGTGTGAGTGCGTGTACGAAACGCGTGAAATATTATTATTATTACGATGGGACAGAGAGAGAGAGAGAGACAAAAAAATATATATATTTATATTAATATTCAACCATCGTAATGTGTTTTATATTCAAAAATGTATTCCTGGAGAAAATAAGAATCATAAATCACGTTAATTATTTTATATTTAAACGTTTTACAAAATTTTTCGGTTTTGTTTACTTTTTCCACCGTTTCCGTCACATAGCAAAAACTACAAAAACGATGCTGCCACGTTTTTTTCGTTCCGTTCCTTATACGTTTAAAAACAAAAAAAGAAAAGGAAGAGGAGGTTAGGGAGAGATGGAATTTGAGATTTTTGTTAAAAAAAAAAAAAAGAAAAAAATTTCGAATGCTATACGAGTATCAGAATTAAAACAACATAATTTTGAGTGTAAATTTCATTAGCCACCCCTAAGACGTCTGGTTTGTCTTTTACAGTAAAAAAAAAAAAAAAAGAAAAAAAGTTTTTAGCAGTAGAAAAAAGGGAAAAAGGATTTATTTATTTATTTTTAAGTAAAAACCTTCTTTTCCCTCGTGTTGTCGTGACCAAAATCAACAAACACTTTTTGCATCTTTTCATCACGAGAACACAACTAAAAACTGACAACAACAACAACAACGACAACAGTACAAAAAAAAAAAATTCTTTTGGTATTAAATGCTATCACGTTTTAATATAAAAGTTTTTTCTTTTTCTTTTTTTCCTTCCAGATTAAAATAATTTCGTAGAAGAAAACGTTCGATGTGAAATTAATTTTTTTTGTAGCATTAAAACCGCGGCGAGGAGTAGGGGTTGGAAGGACATGTTTTTTTTACGTTTTTCCGGACCTTATATAAAAAATACATCCCCCCTCTCTCCTCCTCCTACTTCTACTCCCCCCGAAAAAAAAAGAAAATCTCTAACGTCAAAAGCACAAAAGATAAAATCAATTTTTAGAGGAGTAAATCAAAGAAAATTAAAGTCTCTGATTAAAATAATTGCAAAATGTTTAATAAAATACAAATTATCATTATCATAAGTTAAACATGTGTTTTTTAGGTTGAGTTATGATTCGACCTACGTCATCAACTCGATTACCGACCTTTCAAACAAACCGCGAACCCTTTAAGATTTTCAACCCTTTCGTTTTTCTGTCTTCTTCTTCTTCTTCCTCCTTCTCCTCCCTGCCCTACCACTGCCATCCCCTTCTCTCTCTTGGCTCCCTTTTATTTCAAACCTCTTTCATCGCCGCCGCCGCCGCTACTCCCTTTACCACCACCATCACCATCGACTATGACGACCGACCGTCTTTCCCCCCTTTCTTTTCTGCCGAAAATCCTTTTTCGTCTCTCCTTTTTAGAGGACCCGTTTTTCCTTATCAACTATCTTAAAGCTTTTCATCACTCTTTTCGTCATCATCATCATCATCGTCGTCCGTATTTTCTAGTCTTTTCCATTTTCATCAATTTTATTTTATCCATCCATGTTTATCATAATATCATACATATATATATTTATTTCGAATCTTTTACAATTTTATTACGCTCGAATTAACATTTTGAATATTATGCGTGAGTGTGTGCGTGTGTTCACGTACAAAAAAAATTTCCTCGTTGACGTCATTAGATATTTACAAAAAAAAAATATTAATAATAATAATAATTTTAATTTATTTATTATTCATAACTCGGACTTTAATATTAATTAATTAATTAGATAATTACAGAAAAGTCGGAAAAGTTTTATTTTTATGTATATGTATATACATAAGAAAAACTATTTTAAAATTTTTTCCTTTTTTTTTTTCCTACCTCATATTTTAAAATTTTGTTTATACTAATATTAAATATCTTAATTACTTAATTAATCTTCATTTTAATAAGATTAAAACCTCAAATTATTTAATATGGAAGAAAATATTTTATTTTATATAAAGAAAAACCACCGCCGAAATCACAAAATTTTTCTTTTTTTTTGGGATTTTATGAAGGTGGGGGCAGTGGTGGGAAGTGGCGGGGGCGGTGAGGAGGCTGCGAGGAGGCGGTGACCGATTTCGTTTTCGCTCCTACGCATGCATGTATGTTTTATATATGCTTCCAAGCATAAAAGGCGGTGATTTTATGGGATTTTTTTTTTTTTTTGGATAAAATAAAAACCTCGAGGATAATCGGGAAAAGTTTTCACGAGAAGAGAGTGACAAAAGGAGAAGAAAAAGAAGAAGAAGGTAAAACAAGGCCTTTAACAATGAATTTCTTTTTAAGAATTCTCTTGTTTTAAAATCGACCCTTTCTTTTCTTCCTCCCCCCCACCTTTCCCTCTCTTTCTCGAAGCTTTAGGGTAATATTCATTATTTTAAACCCGAAACGAAGGGTGGTTGATTTTATTAAAGAAAAAAATTCATTTTCTTATTAGTTTCCATAATTGTTATGAGGTCAACAACAACGACAACAAAAAGATAGAAAAAATTTCATGCATGAATCATTAGTTTAATATTTTTTTTTTTTTTAAAGCAGACGAAAAAACCAATTTTTCCTTTTTTTTTCTTAATCTTAAAGTTTTGAAAACATTAACGTGAATTAAAAAAAAAAAAAAAAAAAGGTAAAAAGTAAAGAAAGAAAGGAAAGAAAAAAGACAAAAAGATTACGTCACATTGAAAAATTAATGAAAATAAGCTTTAAAACAGGTATTAAAAACTTTTTAAAAACTTTACGTTAGAGAGAGATAGAAAATTTTCTTTTTTTTTAGGTTTTTTTTTAGGTATATGCTTTAACATGACATTATTTGATTTAGATGGTTTCAAACCTGAGACAACTTTTGAAAATCTGTTTTTTTTTTTTTTAAAGAAAGTTAAAGAAAGACTAAAAGTTAGTTGTTATAGACTTTCAAACCCTCGGGTCACGTAGAAATTTTAAATTGTTTGACTTTATCGTAAGTTAATAATGTGAAAATATTTACCGGGTCAATTTTTTTACTTATGGAGGAAAAACCTCTGAATACGTGAAAGAAGAAGAATAAGAAGAAAAAAGCAAACGACGGCCGTTTTTTTTTTTTTTTTTTTTTTTACTTCCACGTCGGATAAAATAATAATAATAATAATAATATGTAAAAAGGTTAATATCAAAGATTGAAAGAAAAAGGGAAAAACGGGGAAAAAAGATTTCGGAGGATGAAAATCGTAAGCTGGAAAAGCTCTAAAAATCTCTCCAGACGTTACAAAAGGGCAATTACGAAAGGCATTCAATGTTCAAAAACTCTTTACATTAACGCCCTTTTACAACTGTTAATTTTTTTTTTTTTGAACTTTTTCCGTATCCGGTTATTTTTTTATTTTAACTTTTTCCGTTTCCGGTTTTTTTAAACGTTTCCTTTTCTTTCCTTTTTTCCTTTCATTTTATTTCATTTATTTATTTTTTTATAATAAAAATTTAATTTATTAATATAAAACTTGAATATATTTGTAAACGTGACGTCACGATTTAACAAAAAAAAATTTCACGGCCGCTGCCAACTTACGAAAAAAAAATTTCCCATTTTTAAAAATTTTTAATCCTTTCCTTGTTGTTGTTATTGTTTTATTTTTTTTTTATTTTACTATTTTTTTTTCGGAAAAGCGAGTGAAAAAAAAAAAAATTAAAACGTAAATTTTCACCCCCCCATTTTTTTTTAAGGGTTGTTTTCACTCCTCTTTACGTTTAATTAATAATAAAAAAAAAAAAAAGAAAAAAAAAAACTTAAATCCGGTTAATTGTTGGTCTGAGGTGGGGACTCGGTAGCAATTTATCCACTTTACTTCCTCTTTTCCCTCCCTTCCACCCCCCACTCACCCATTCACTCACCTCTTTCAACCCCGATTTTTTATTTATTTATTTATTTTTTACCCCCTCTTCCCTCTCCTCTCCCTCACCTCTTCCTCCTTTCCCACTTAACCTTTTTCACTTTTTAACAAAAAAAAAAAAAAAAAACTGTAAATCCTTTTTTTTTCTCCAGAAATAAATAATTAAAAATTTTTTTCTTTTTTTTTCCTACCATCATTTACAAAAAAAAAAAAAGTGTTTACTAATAATAATGATGATAATGATAATAATAATAATAATAATAATAATGAAAATAAAAATTTTTAATCAAAGAAATAAATAAATAAATAAAGTCTTGTAAATAAATAAATTCCTTGTAAATAAATAACGTTGAATTATAATAATAATAAATTTACCGTAAATTAACCTGTAAGAAGAATAAGAAGATGAAGTAGATGAAGATGAAAAAGATAAAGATGAGGTAGATGAAGAAGAAGAAGAATAATGGAGAGAAAAACGCAAATTGGCATTTTAATTTTCTTAAGAAAATTTCTTTTTTTTTTTAATTTCACTTCCGGATTTTGTAAATCACGGGAAGGTTGTAAAAAAATTATGAGTAATTTTTATTTATTTATTTGATTAATTATTAATCCGTTTAGCATAATAATAATAATAATAATAATATGGAGAGAAAGAGAGAGAGGGAAAAGAAAAATTAAACGCGTGTGTGATAATTCAAATAATTTGAAAAAAAAAAGGTAAAAATGGTAGAATTTAAAAAAGAGTTTCGTGCAATTTGTAATAAATATGGAGGAAGAAGAAGAAGAAGAAGGTAATGGTCGGGTCATCGAGAACTCTAATAATCGGTTCACGAACATCAAAAGGAGGAAGAAGTAAAGGCATAGCAGTAATTAGCTTTCATTTGAGAAGCAGTGGCAGCGACGTCGTCGCCGTAACCTCGGCTTCTGACTTAATCAATTGATTCCATCACCGCCTTTTCCCCTTTTGGACCTTTTACCGTATTCCCCCTAAACCCCCCTCCTCCACCACTACCACCATCCCCCCGTACTTTGATTCCCTTTCAACCGGAAGGTAAAATCTTTTTCATCGCGTGTATATGTCCGTTAAAGGAATAACTACAACCACGTTCCACACACACACAAAAAATTTTAACCCTTCTTTCTTACTTTCTTTCTTTATAATTTAATGTTGATAAATTTTTAGAGAGGAAAAAAAATCCACGAAAAAATGACGTCACAAATTGTGTTGAGAAAAAAATTTTTTGTTGCTGTGTGTGTGACATAAGAAAATTTCGTGCGATTCAACAGTAAAAAAAAGAAAAAAGAAAAAGGAAAAAGAAAAAGGAAAAAGAAAAGGAAAAA
>NW_002987028.1:144527-158697 GCF_000006295.1 Pediculus humanus corporis
TGGATAATTTTAAGGTGGTAACTGACGGGGCGTTTAACTAATTAACCGTCAAAAATTTTGGAAAATGTCCCGCGTAACAAAAATCATGAACCGAAAAGTAATAAAGAAAGAAAGAAAAGGGAAAAACTATTTTTTTTTTTTTTGTAACGAAAAAGGAAAAAGCCATTTTTGAAAATTTTAGAACGTTCTGTCATTAAATCCGAGCGAGACCGATTTTTATATATACCGAGGGAAATTGGAAAATTTTTTTTTTTTTTTTACCCCAAGAGACAAGAAAACACTTTTTTTTTTTGAAATTTTTATAGTTTTACTTTTCGTTTCTCTTTAAGTTTTAAGACATGAAATTTTTTTTTTTTTAAAAAGATTACCAACCTTCGAAAAAAAAAAAAAGTTAAATAATTTCTCATGAGATGTGTGTGTGATATAATTTTTTCTACGAAAAGTTTTTTTTAAAAAAAAAAATCGACATTAAATTAAAACTCGACACGGAAAAAAAAATCCGAATAACAGTTTTTATTTTTTAAAAAAAAACTCGGAGTCAAAGGGTGACTAACGCCCTTTTACAACCCTTCTCCCCCTCACCCCTCCCTTAAATAAGACATTGAAAAAAAAAATGTTTTTCCTTATGTAAAAAAGAAATCCCCCCATATTTGAAACTCTCCCCCTTTTTTCTACCCGCCCCGACAAAAACTGGAACACTTTGAAAACTTAATATATCATTTATTAAGGGAGGAAGGGATGGAGGGAGGGGAGGGTTCAAAGGGTCATTTCGTGTCGTATGTGAAACCTAAAATTTTACTTACGTAAATAACATAGAAGGAAAAGTTTTTTTTAAAAAAAAAAAATGAAGTCACCAAAAAACAATGACCGGTCATCATTCGAACAAATATATATATTAGTGCACGACATTTTCTTTCCCCTCCCCTTCTCTCCCCTGTCCCCTCTCTCTATCATCCCTTATCATTATCGATGATAATGTTGACTATCGTCAATAAGAAAATCGATATAAATTAATTTAACGTCCATAAAAAAAAACGCATTTAATTTCCTGCATGCAACAACATTTTTTTATCGCGTTTGTAAAACATAAATTATTTATGTTTTTATGTTTTTTATGTTTTGTTTCTCACTTTTATCATCATCGTGTTTTCTTGTTTGTTTGTTTGTTTGTTTTAACTTACCTTTTTTTTTAAGAAGAGGAAAAATACGAAAAAAAAAATCAACCGTTGAAATTTTTTTTTTTTTTTTTCGTACATCGAATATAAAAATATGATGACGTCGTCGTTTCAAACAACGTGTCATTAGTCACGTGATGACGATAGATAATAATGATTATTATTATAATTTCTTACCTGAAAGAAAAAGAAAAAATTTATCATCGTCGTGGTATCAAAATTAATATTAAAAAAAACTAAAAATTCATTTTATTGTTTTCTTCTCCTTTCTCTCTTTCTTCTCTCCCCTCCATTTCACCCCTTTTTTTCTCGGGAGGGGGGAGGAAAAGTTTTTCTACTTTTCTCTCTCCCTCTTCACTTTTCTTACGTTTTTAAATACAAAAAATTTTCTTTCGCACTTAAGAAGTTTTTTTTTTTTTACGAACGAGATTTTGAATTATATATAAAAACCTCATTAAAAAATGAAACATTTTTTTTGTTTATCTTTGGTAAAACAAAATGTCTTCTTCTCCAGATTCAGGGAAAAAATTTTTTGTAAACGAAACGTAATTATTTCGTTCCGTTCTTCCCTTCCCTCTGCCCTTTTCCCCTTTCCCACAATTTTTCCTCCTTTCGTCTATTCCTCACCCTTGAAATTACGAAACCTCCACAATGTTTAATCCGCATGTATAAAAAAAATATATTTATTTATAATTCTCTTCCTTCTCCCACTTTCCCCACCCTTCTATCCTCTCCCATTCCCACCCCTCTCTCACACATCTATTATTATTATTATTATCGTTATCGAAATATTTATAAAGAAAAATATATTAATTAATTAATTATTAAAGAAATCGATAAAATATTTATTACTTTATTTATTTATTTATTAATCGCGTGTTTAATTATTTTTCATGACTTGTTATTATTATTATTATTGTTTAAACACACATTTTTAACTATATTATTAATGAGATTTTATGTATTTATTTATTTAATTGCTTCGATATTAATAAATAAATAAATAGTTATTAAAAAAATTTTCCACGTTTGATTTATTTATTAATTCTCTTTTTCTCCCCCCTTTCTCTATCTTTCTCTTTCTATCCTTTTTTATATCAGCATTTTAAATTTTTTTTCACGCACGCACTTTTTTTTTTCTACCGTTTTAAAATTTGTCTATTCGTTATCGATAAATAAATAAATAAATAATTGGATTCGTTTAGCGAAAGTTTAAACAAATAATAATAATAATAATGATAATAATGATAAATAGCAATGATAATAATAATAAAAATTTATTTTTTTATTTTTTTTTGTTTTTTTCCACACGATTAATGCCACGATTGTCAAAATAAATGTTTTGAAAAAAAAAAAAAAATTGACGAAATTGAGAAGGAAATATAATCATCATTATCATCGTAGTCGTAGTCGTCGTCTTTTCCAAAACATTACGTATAAATTGTTTTGTTTGTTGCGATTGTTGTTTGTCCTTATGCTTTTTTGATAAAAAAAAAAAATTTTACGCTCGTCGATTTTTTCCTTTTTCTTTTTTTATCTTATTTTTTTTTTATTAACGTAATAAATAAACTTTGTTCCGTTTTTTTCCTCCTCCTCCTCCTTCTTCTCATCATCATCATCATCATCATCATCATCATTATTATTATTAAAATATTTTGATCGAATAATAATAATGATAATTGAGGAGTAGTAGTAAATTCGGGTCCGAACGTGTAATTATTTTCCTATGAATCAAATTGATTAGTGAATCTTCCTCATTTTCTACCACCCCCTTCCCCTCCTCCCTCCCCCCTATTTCCCTTCCGAAATTCTGTTAATTTTATCTTTTATCTACGTCGTAATACGATATTATTGATAACGACGAGTGATAAGAAATTAATTTAAAATTTATATAACGGATTTATTGAAAAATTAAAAAAAAAAAAAATTTTCCGAGGAAACTGTAAAGGAAACCCGATGAGTTTTTTTTTTTAAGTTAATTGCCAACCCCTCTCTCTCTCTCTTTCTTCTCTCTCTCTCTCTCTCTACGGTAGAGAGAGTATCTAACAAATCAACCCTTATCAAGAAAATTCGTTAATTATTTTTTAAATTTTCATAATCAATTATGAAAAAAACTTTTTTTTTTTTCTTTAAAAATTTTCCCTTTTCCGACGACGACAAAAAAATTATTAAGAAATTTTTTAATTTATATGCTTGTTTGTTTGTTTGTTTGTACGTTATATAAAATATCTATAGTCATTATAAAAGAATTTAATAATAAAAAAAAAGTGCATCGTAACGACAGGAAATTAAAAGTAACGTCAATTAAAAAAAAAAAAAAAAAATATTTGACAGACATAAGACAATGAATTGGAAAGAAATTTTTGAATGATATTCATTTTGGTGGCGGTAATTGATGTTCCCGCGTCTTCTGCTTTCTTCCCGGACTTTTCCTTCATCTTATTTTTAATTAAAATTCATCCCGTTTTTTTTATCATTTTATCCCTTCTTTTCCCTTTTCTTAAAAACGATTTAAAAAAAAAAAATTTTCTTTTAAATTTTTAAAAAATTTGGATTTGGATGAATGACCTTATATAAATTAATTTTCAAACAAACGAATTTTTTTTTGATGACGTAATGAAAACTAACCGGAAACGGTTAAAAATTTTTCACAACTTTTTTTCTTTTTCTTAACGGATTCTTTTTCCGGAAAAATTTTCAAAATTTATTTCCTTTTTACTTCTCCTTTATTTAAAAAAAAATTTTTTTTTTTTTTAAATTTTCCAACCAGGTAAAAAAACAACCGGAAAAACTTTTTCAAAACAAACGATAACGATGATAATGACGATAAGAATATTCTAGAATTTAAATTTTTTTTTCTTATTCATGAAAAAAAAGGAAAAATTTTCCGACGATATTTACAAATCTAAGTTAAAAAAAATGTTTAGGGAAAATTTTCTTTTTTTTTTTTGTTAAAATGCGGGTAATTTGATTTAAAATTTCAATAAAACGTTTTGGGGATAAAAAAAAAACCTTCGCATTTAACAAACTTCCATTCATCATTATCATCATAATCATCATCATTATTATTATTATTATCATCATTCTTACGTAATCAAAATAACGACGAAAAGGACTTTAGAGTATTTCTGAACAATTTTTCTTTCTTTCTCATCCCTCCTTCTTGGATCGCAAATAAAAAATTTAAATTTTTTTCTTTATAAACCTTTTCCGATGATAATGATGATGATGATGATGATAATAATGATGATAAAATTATCAAAATTTGATAAACTAATTAAAATAATTTAAATTTGTGCGACAAAAAAACTAGTAAACTGAAGAAATTTGTCGGAAAAACTTGTAAAAAAAAACTTTTCCGAGTAATTTTATTTAATTACTATTATTATTATTATCATTATTATTTATTAATAAAATTAATAAAAAATGACCTAAAATTTATTTATTTATTTATTTATACTTGAAATTTAATGAAATCGATCAAACAAATAAACAAACAAACAAACAAACTTTGTCCCGTACCTTTAATAATAATTTTTTTAAATTAAATAAAAAGGCATATAAAAAAGTTTTCTTTCTTTTTTTCTTTTCGTGCTACTTCCCCTCTCTCTCTCTCTCTCTCTCACTTTCTTTTTTACTTTTTAAAGACATAAAACAAAAAACGGTCAAACTTTTTTTTAAAACTTTCTTTTTTAAAAAAAAAAAAAAAGAAAAAGTGAATAATTTAAAATGTAGATTAAATTTAAAGGTCAAAAAATTACGCGGGGGGGGGAAGAAAGGAGAAAAGATGAGGGGAGGAGGAAACGGAAACTAGATGACGATTGATTAATTTCCGGTTTAAAAAATAAAAAATGTATTTTATCGCGACGTTTTTTTTTTAAACGATCGCGGGTATAAAAATAAAAAATTTCGTTAGAAAAGGATAGAAAAAAAACTGTATAGAAAAAAAGAAAGAGAAAGAGAGACAGAGAGAGAAAGAAAAAAGGGAGGGAAAAATATTTGAAAGAAAAAAATTGTGAGAGAAAACCTTATATGTTGTGAAGTTAATTTCGGTTTTTGTGTATTTTTTCGCGAAGAGAAAAAAAAAAAAGGAAAAAAGAAAAAAAGGAAGGAAAAAAAAGGAAAAAAAATAAAAGGAAAAGAGAAAGTGATAATGCGGGGAAAGAAATTGTCGAATGAAAAGTGTTTGCGCCGCCGTGAAGCGTCTGGCGAGGCGTCGTCGAGTCCCGCCGCTCCGCCTATTCCCCACTCGAAAAAGGAAAAAAAAAAAAACTAACAACCCTTTTTTCTTTCTATACTTTTTTTTTTCATCCCTGATGGAAAAACTGTGTCAGAAACTCGGCCCAGTACGGGAAAAAACTGGAGAGAAAAAAAAAAAAATTTTATCTATCTTCACAAATTTTGACCCCTCCCTCTCCTTCCCTGCCCTCCCCCCAAAAAAAAAAAAAATTTTTTTTCTTATGGGTTTGGCTCGTGGGTGGGTATTTCATCGATTATTTTCCATCTTAAAAAAAATTTTTTTTTCGTGTGTTTGTATGTGTGTGTGTATGTCGAGCTTCTGACTGGCTCCCCGAAAAAAGAGGAAAAAAAAAAAATGTTAACCACCTCCCCTTTTTTTTCTCTCTCTCTTTCTCTCTCTTTCTTTCTTTCTTTCTCTCATTTAAAATCAATAACTTGAATTTAAACGTTTTGTGAATTTCACAAAAAATTAAAATTTTTTTTTTCTTTTTTTGTTATCCATCGAAAATTTAATTTTTTTTCCTAAAAACAAAAATATATTTTTTTTCACTTACACTTCTACCAACTTTACAAAAAAAAAATAAATAAATAAATAATTAATAATAATAATAATAATAATAAAAATTTTCGCGCTTTTACACAATAACTTTAATTTTTTTTTTTTCGTAAAGTTTTTTCATTGATTCCTTGTTTGTTTACGACGTTTTTTTAAAAAAAAATTATTACCACCCCCCGTAATAGTAATAATAATAATAATAATAATAATAATTACCGTAACTTTTTACTACGACAAATAACAGGGAGGCAAACATTTAAAAAAAAAAAATTAATATTAATATTATGTGGTAAAAGTCTTTTGGAAAAATTTTAACTACCGACGTAAACATTTTTTGTTTGTTTGTAGTTTAAAAAAAAAATGATAATAATGATTGATTGTTTGATTCCTGTAGGATTAACCTGGAATGATAAGGTCACTAATTTGTGACCTAACAATTTGGGGTGTGAATTAAGTGATGACGTATGAAAGAAAGGAAGAAAGAAAGTAAATTAAAGGATTTTAAAGTAATTTATGTATTGTTTCGAGTAAGGTGGCTGAAGGAAGGATGGCTGGAGAAAGAATGGCTGGAGGATGAATGGTTGGAGAGAAGACGGCTGGAGGGAAGATGACTGGAGGAAGGATGGCTGGAGAAAATGTAAAACGTCACAATTGTCGTTAAAGTTATAAACAAATAAATAAATATTCAAAAATGAAAAACGATAAATCAAAAAAAAGAAATGAAAAAAATTTACATTAAAATGTCGCCGATGAGGAAGGAGAAGAAGAAGGAGAGGAAGAGGAAGAAGTGGAAGAAAAAGATGGAATGAAAAAAGAAAAAGAAGAAGAAGAATTTCCGTTAGGAAATATTACCAACCTGGGAATACTCATTTTCCCTTTGCCCGCAAAACGCGTTCTTACTTTTCCCTCAAGAATAATATCTTTTTTTACCCTTTCGCGATTCCGCGTGCCCCCTTCCCCTCCTCCCCTCATCTCTCTCTCTTCCCCCCTCTGTTTGTTTATGCGTGTGTTTGCGTGCATTTCCGTTTTTTTTTTTTCATTTCCCGATTTAACTGCAGATACGTGATTTTACACTCCCGCGTGAACCTCGTTAAGCTTCATTCTCTCGTTAATGTGCAACAAACAAACAAACAAACAAACGAACGAACAAACGAACAAACCGTAGATTTTACGATTTATACAAACGAACATTCATTTATTTCCTTTTTAAATCTTTCTTTTTTTTTCGAATCGTTCCGCCGTTGTTTTTAAATTGGAAAAAATTTGTTTTAGGCTGTAGCAGTGGGGGTGGTCGGTAGTAGTGGTTGGTGGTAGTGCAGGAGCGGTTTAAGAAAACATAACACATAATGTTTAAAAGGAGGCGATGAAGTATCAAAATTATTTTTTAATAATGTCGTTGAGATTGTGTAATTAGTGTTGTTATTAATTTTTATTTTAAAAAATAAAATTTTTTCAAAAATTTTAAAATACCAAAAAAGGAAGAATTTAAAAGCGGAAGAAATAAAAAAAAGAAGAAACAAATAGAGATAAACACACACTAGAGAGAGAGAGAGAGAAAGAGATAGAGAAATAATCTTGATAAATATTACTTTAATGAAAAGTAATTAACCGAGATTCTTCCTCCTTCATCTAGGGAAACTCCTTTTACAACAACAATAACTGTTCTTATATATATAAACGAAGGAAAAAAAATTTAAGAGAGAGAAAGAGAGAGAGAGAGGAAATTTGCAAAATTTTGAAAAAAGGAAAATGAGGGGGAAAAATTTTTTAGGGGAACCGACAACGACTACGACTACGATGATGATGATGATCGATTAACGTTAAGATTAAAAAAAAAATTTTTTTCTAAATCTTTAAATTTTAAATAAATTTTCTTCTTCTTCCTCCTATGTTTATCTTATGTGACCTTATGTTTAAAAAAAATAACTTAACGAGTATTATGATGACGTAGATGATGACGTAAAACTACACTCATAACAAAAATCTTTTTTTTTTTTAAAAAATTTGAATGCGTGAAAAACTTAATTCCCTCTCTCTCTTTCTTTGGCGATTTAAATAATAATAATAATTTATGTATACGTTTCAATTTAAATTTAATTTTATTAATTATTCGTCAAACTTTCTATCGATTTTTTCGTCTGGAATTTTCTTTTCTTTTTTTTTTTGATTTTCTCATCATTTCTGCTTTTTCTTTTTTTTATACGGTCTATCAGACGGAAAACTTTTGGAATTTTCTAGATCACCTTTTAGTCTTCTTCTTCTTCTTCTTCTTCATTAAAACTTTTCAACTCGTGATATTTCTAAAACGGTTTTTATCATTATTATTATTATTACTTTTTCACGTCGTTTATTTAATTGTATATTTATATATATTATCAACGTCAATATTCCAATTGTTAACTTGTTATTATTATTATTATTATGACTATCATTATTATTATTATTATTACTCCCCGTTTTGTAAACGGTTTAACTTTTTAATTAAATAAAAAATTATATAAAGTGACAGACAAACGGAAGAAAACGGTTATATATCTATTTGTTTTCTTAAAAAGTCGATAATCAATCGATTTATCGTTCGATCTATCGATCAATCGATATTAATATAGAAGGAAAAAAGGAAAAAATTACATGGCGTCGGTAAAAATTAAATTTAACAATTCGTATAAACTTGTCAAAACCAGTTTTTGTACCAAATTATTTTTTCTCCTTCCTTCCTTCCTTCCTTCCTCTTCATCTCTCTCTCTCTTTTTCTCTCCTTCTTCTTCACCTCCTTCCACCCCCCTCACCAGAAAAGAAAAAAAAAACTTTTGATGCAAAAATATTAAAAAATAAAAAATAAAATAATAATAATAAAAGTTTGTTTTTTTTTCCTCTCGCACAAGAAAAAGTTTCGGAAAAAAAAAGTTTCTCTCTCTCTCTCTATCTATCTCTCTCTCCGGAAAAGGTATATGGTGAAGTCAGCATACTCGGAGGGCAAAAATAAAAAAAATAAAAAAAAAATCATTTGCATACATATAATATTATTTATATGCCTAATGCGCCGAAAAGAGAGAGAGGAAAAATTTAAATCGTACATGTAAACGCACGTACCATAAATTCGAGGCATAATTGTGAATAATAATAATAATAATAATAATAATCATGTGGCGGTAATTATAAATTAAGGGTAAGCGGGAGTAAGAAAAGTAACGAAAGCGCTAAATTGTTGAGGATCGACTGTGAAGCTCCGTGGGAACCTCGCGGGAAATGAAGAAACGACGGGTAAAATCCTCCCGCCGACTCTTCTTCATCTTCTTCTTCTTTTCATTATTCTAACAATTTTTTTTTTTTTTTTAAAATATATTTTACATATTTATTTAGCCTAAGGCCATTTCTTTTTAATTATTAACTTTTTTTATATATATATCTCTCTCTCTCACTCTCACTCACTCACTATCTCAGTATCTCGCGGGACGCGCATTTTACGTAATTCCTCTCCGTCGCTTTACCGTTTCGTTTATTTCTTTGTCATAATGATAATAATAATAATACTAAATCACTCGTTTGTCGTCGTAATTCGAGAGTACTTTATCAAAAAAAAAAAAAAAAACTCACACGTGTGAGGGTAAAAATCACGCAACAAAAATCAACCCCCCCGAACAATTTGAAATTCCTACGATGACGATGATGACAACAACGCAACAACAACAACAACAACAACAACCACTTTATATTCATTTTGATTCATATCAATCAACAAGTGATTTTGATTACTTCAATAAACAATTTTGACTAAATAATAATAATAATAATAATAATAATAATAATTACTACTACTCATTTTATTAACTAAATTAATTATTATTTAAATTAACGTTATATTTGATTCCATATAATTATTATTATTATTATTATTAATTTTTAACTACTATTACTACAACTACTACTATTAACCGTATGGATGAGGTGAGGGGAGGGGAAGGTGAAGGGGAGGAGAGAAAAAGACTTGAATTCATTGAAACATAACCTCCCCGAAATTTTCCTCGGAAAAAAAAGGAAAAAATTTTCGTTTTTCGTTTTCCTTTTAAAATTATTTATAATATTTTTAGATGATAATTTATGACGTCACGGATCGGTTTGAAAACGAATGTGGATTTTTCAATAATAATAATAATAATAATAATAACTATTTTTATTGGATCCCGTAAATAAAAATTTATTATTGCGATTCGATTATTATTAATTAATAAATTTTTATCGTCTTTGTCCGACGAAGAAAAAATAGATTAATTGATAATAATAATAATAATAATAATTATTATTATTATTATTATCATAATAAATTATTTGTTTGTTTGTTTGTGTTGGAATCTTCGCGAAAATTTCCAGGCACTTTTTTTTTTTGGATAAAAAAAAAGAAAAATTACCGTCGCTCTCACGATTTTTTTTTAATTGATTCACCTGCCTTTTTTTTTTTATGTTGGCAATACAACTCACCTGATTTTCTACACTTTATCATAACGATCGTCGTGTCAGGTTTAAAAAATTAAAAAAAAAATAAAAAAAACGGTTACGCGATCGCGATCACTAAAAAAAACTTTTTTTTTTCTTTACCACAGTTCAATCACAAGAAAACATAATAATAATAATAATAATAATAATAATAATAATAATAATAATAATAATCACTGGTTATTACTAGAATAAAATCACTTCATGTTTCTAAACTAAGATTGTGTAAAAAGTAAAAAAAAAAATAATAATAATAATAATAAAGTCCCGTTGGTGCCGTTGCTGTTGCTGGTGCTACTACTACTGTCGTTGAAAGTGTTGGGTGGTGGCAAATACCAACAGTGAAAATTAAAATAAAGTTTTGCAACAGAACAGTAGATAGAATATGGAAGGAATCGAAAAAAAAAAAAATTTAAAAAATGAGGGAAAACTGAAGAGAGGGTAAGTTAAAGAAGAAGAAGAAGGGGAAAATAGAAGGAGAAATGAAAAGTTTTAAAAAAAAAAAAAATTTTAAACTTATCTAAAAAGAAGGAGGAAGAAGGAAGAAGAAGAAGAAAAGTACCAGATGATAATGAAAAAAGTTAAAAAAAAACTTTACCCTTCTTTTTTTAACGACAACAACAACAACAACTACAACCCATTTCTACGATTGTTTAACTAAAAAAAAAATACGTACAAACAAACGTGAGAAGTTGGGGAAGGGGAGAATAGAAAAAGATACACTACAGAAAAATTTATAAATTTAAAAAAAACGAAAAAAAGTGTCCGTTCGAAAAATAATAATAATAATAATTTTTACCTTTTTTTTTTTTTGTCCAAAAGAAAAATTGAACCGTTCGCCGGAACGAGAAAAGAAAGAAAGACGTTCGTTGTTCAACCACCGCCACCAAATATTCTTCTTATTTAAACCGTTTTTGATTGTACGAAAGAAGAGAGGAAAATTTTTCTTTTTTTTTTTTTATTTTTATTTTCCCCGTATAGAAAAATATCGTGTCGGATCGAAAATGACCGGATATAACCGAAGAAACCCGAATGAGTTAAAAAGAGGAGGAAAATCCGTACACGTCTAGTCCCGCCCGCAGTTGGCCGCACATTGAGAAAAGCGAGAAGCTTTTCCAGGGGGCACAGAAAAGTCAGTAAAAAGAGTGAGAGAGATAGAGAGAGAGAAAGCGAAAGAGAGAGAAATATATATATAAAAACTTTTTATATTGTCTGCTGGAATAAAAAAGATGGCATGCTGGAAAAAAAAAAATAGCTTCACATTCAAAACCAGATTTAAAAATACTTCTCATACGTAAAAAAAAAAAAACATTTCTTTCTATTACGCTCCTCCCCCTCCCCTCCCCTCCTCAACCTTTTTTCACATAATTTTCATCATTATTATTATTATTATTTCACTTTAAAATTTTTTTTCCTTTTTTTTGTCCATTTATTAATAAATATTTTAAAAACCGTTTTAAACAATCGCGTGTTATTGTCTACGTCACATCTTACACCGTTCTTAATCTGTTATTCTTTTTGGATTACCTTAATCCGTTAAATAAGGGATTAAACAAACAAAAATAACAAACAAGTCAATAAATTTATTAACAATAAAAAATTTTTAAAAAAAATGTCGATGTCTCGAGTCGATAATTTTTTCAAAAATAAATACATAAAAAATCATTACGAGAAGAGTGACAGAAAAAGAGAGAGGGGAGAGAGAGGGTTAGGGGAAAAGAGGGGAAGAGGGAGAAAAAAAGTCCTCGAAAAGCTTTATGTATGAGCTTAGAGAAATATCCTAATCTTCTTTCGACGTCAGCAGATTGCTTAAGTGAATAAGAGTTTTTTAGTTTTTCGTGTTTGAAAACGCGACGCGCGCGTTTGTATTCGCCCCCAAAATATTTACAACTAACGAAAATTTTTATTTTTTTATTTAATATAAATTATAAGGGATGATATTTTCGTTTGACCAAAATTTCCATTTAAAAAAAAAAAACCCCAAACGATAATGATAATAATAATATTGATAAATTTTCATTAGGAAATTTTTGAACATCTTTAAAAAAAAAAAAAAACGTGAAATTATGATTATTTAAATTTTATTATTATTATTATCCACCATTAAACACGACAAGGCTACTTGTCGGAGTTTTTAAGTATTTATCCGAGGTTTCTACCCGATTCCTTAGGGACAAATACTCGAATTTCGGTGGTGCCACTTATTATAGGATAGCACCACATCAATTCTTGAAGGTCTTCCTGAGTCCGTCTTTTTCGATGGGAACGATTTGTCTCCTGAACTGGGCTCCGGTGACTAACATCTTTGGAGTGGCCAGGGTCAGAAGCAGTGAAATTCACGTTCTCGTCGAGCTGCCTCAGGTCGACAGTAGAACAAGATTTTGTTTTTGGTTCTTACTTTGTCTTGTTCTCATTTTTTTTTTTGCTCTTTTTAAGCCAACAGCACGTGGCGTTCTCAAACGGTCACCCATCCAAGTTTGCACCACGCCCGATGCTGCTTAACTTCGGTGATCGTACGGGAACCGGTGTGACCAGCACGCTATGGCCGTTGGCTTATTATTATTATTATTATAATTATTATTATTATTATTATTATTATTATTATTATTATTATTATTGTTGTTGTTGTTGTTGTTATTATTATTATCATCGTAGAATTTTTAGTTTATGTATATTTGAAATAATTTAATAAAAAAAAACAAAGTAAAAATATCAGAGCTTTTATACACACACACACATACAAAAAAAAGGAGAGAGAGAGAGAGAGGGTTGGGAATCTATTAAGAGGATTAACTTTCCCAATGATAGTAACATTTTCACGAGAAAGAGAGAGAGAGAGAGTAGCACACACACTCTCTTTTTCTCTTTCTCTCTCAACATCATAATTTTTATTATTCGATATAAATATTTGTTTACGCGAAAAATTTTTTTTGTTTTATTATTATTACCCCTCCTCCTCTTCCTCCTTCTCCTCTTCCCGCCCCCCATCCAAATGGACAAAAATTAATAATGATAAGAAAAATATCGAATTCGAATGAATAAGAAAAAAAAAAAGGGCAGGAGGAAAAGTGGAAGGAATTGTTCCCGTTTTTACATCCCTCCTTGTTATACTGACCTATTTTTTCACGTTTTTTTTTTTTTTTTTATAAGGAGAGGGATGATTGCTAAACTTTTGATTGCATAAGGGGTTGGGATTTATACCTTTTCAACCCTATAAACTATCGTCCGTTTATTAAATATTCTAAATTATTTTCTTCTGCTTTTTTTTCACCCCCACCCCGAAAATGACGAAATTCAAAACGAAAATTAATTAATTAATAAATAAAAATTAATTAATAAATTTTAAATATTAAATTTAAAATAATAATAATAATAATGGTATAATTATATCTATTTTTTTTTTGCATTATTATTATTATTATTATTATTATTATTATTATTATTATTAATACGTAATAAATAAATAATTTTAAAAAAAATTAAAACGAAAGTTTAAATGGACGCGGTTTTTTTTTTACTTTTTACTTTCTTATTTTATCAGAATGTTTTGTGATAATGATAATGATAATGATGATGATGATATTAATAATAATAATAATAATAATAATAATAATAATAATAATAATAATAATAATAATAAATTACGATGATTTTGTAAACAAAATCATAAAAAAAAAAAAAACGTGATAAATAAATAATTTTTTCA